>NC_045436.1:175741445-175819230 GCF_002776525.5 Piliocolobus tephrosceles | reverse complement strand
CACCACCATACGAGCACGGGGCAGGGCAGTCTGCCACCATAGCCTCG
Organism: Piliocolobus tephrosceles; assembly: GCF_002776525.5. NCBI lineage: Eukaryota > Metazoa > Chordata > Mammalia > Primates > Cercopithecidae > Piliocolobus > Piliocolobus tephrosceles. The sequence goes on along the minus strand of NC_045436.1, from coordinate 175,819,183 downwards.
TTCCATGTACACACCCAGCCTACCAGAGACGCTGTTGCCCCAGTCAGCTGGGGCTTGGAGAGAGTATGCCAAAGTCACACAGATGGAGAAGTGCAACTCAAACTGGAGCCTCCCTGCCTCAAAGCCCCAGATCCCCCAGCCACACGCTGCTAGGCTGGGACTGAGCACTGTCACATGGCTGCCACCCAGGCCTGCCCTACCCACAGCCCTCCAGCCATGCAGAGAAGGTGTCTGTATTTACCTTTCTTCTCCTCCCACCTGGCACCCCGCTTCTCAGGTGGTCACACTCCAGCAGTGCCCTCCCTGGCCCTGGAGACCCGGCATGGCTGGTGTCATCTGTGAGGAGAACTAGGCCCAGTTCCTTGGAATTCATATTTTGTTTCCTTGCCACAGGTCTCGGTGACCCAGCTGATGGCTCGGTCCAGGGACCCCGGACTCTGCCAAGGCATCTCCATGGATGAGGAGGCAGAGTCCACTTGAAGGAGGGCGGGAGTTCCGGACAGGAAGTGTGGCAATTTGGTCATGCCTGAACAGGAAATGGGGCAACATTTTTTCCTTGCTCCTAAGTTATTACAACAACGAAACAGTCCAAAAAGGGAAATCTGTCCTCTCCAGGATTACCACCCAGGGGGTGGGGTTTTTTTTTTTTTTTTTTCCGTAGCATCTTTTTATTTTTCTCTCTTAACAAAGCCCGGAGCAGGGTGACCGCCATTAACCTAGGATACCTCCCTAATGCTTGAAACAGAATGGAGAGGTGGCTGAATTTGACTCAGAAGCCTGGATACAGCTCTGCCCCTGACTCCTCCAACTTTTTTTTTTTTTTTTTTTTTTGACGGAGTCTCTGTCTGTTACCAAGGCTGGAGTGCATTGATGCTCACTGCAACCTCCGCCACCTGGGTTCAAGCAATTCTCCTGCCTCAGCCTCCCGAGTAGCTCGGACTACAGGCCGTGCACCACGACGCCTAGCTGATTTTTGTGTTTTTAGTAGAGACTGTGTTTCACCATGTTGGCCAGGTTGGTCTTGAACTCTTTACCTCAGGTGATCTGCTCGCCTCAGCCTCCCAAAGTGCTGGAATTACAGGTGTGAGCCAGCACGTCTGGCTGACTCCTCCACTTTTTAACTGTGTGTCCTCAGGCAAGTCACTTTATTCTCTGAGCTGCCACTTCTACCACTGCAAAATGGAATATTGACCCCACTCTGACTGTCCTGAAGACTTATTCTGAAGCTCAAATAGAAAACAGCCAGGCCCGAGTGGCGTGCTGGAAATGAGCGTGGGCTATCCTGGAGCCTACAACAAAGGCGAGGGCTGTGGGTTTGGAAGAGAAAGAATTCGCCTCTTAGTCATTACTCTGTCCTGCTCATTCAGCACTGGCTGAGGGGACATGTCCTGTGTGCCAGCCCCAGGTTGAGAAAGCGAGGACCTCATGCATGCCAGGAGGTTGTGGGAATCAATTCATCACATGGCCATGTTGCTTCTGATGCCAGAGAAGCACCTTCAATTTTGGCTAGGACAGTTTGTTACCAGAAGCAGAGAGCAGTGCAGAGGCTGGGCCAGAGCCAGGGACAGGCTTGGTGAATGCACGATGTCCAGGAGGCAAGGTGGGGCTCAGTCCACAAAAGAGGGACCAAAAAGTTAGCAAAGTACGTTTAGGAAAAAGCACACACTAAAATAAAAGGTGTGGAGTACAGCAGACATGCCAGGAACCTGGAATGTAAAACGCACACAGAAACATCCAGCCCTGACATGCATGGTGGTGGGAATGTAGCTGCTCAAAGCAAGTGGGGAACCAAGACTTGCAAAAAGGAAAACGACCCCTCAGGAGTTAGGCTGGGGATGTATTGAGCACACCAGTCATTCAGTGCAATCGTCCTTCTGCATATTAATCTGTCAGGCACGCCCCTGGGAGAAGCGGCTATTTCTTGAACTGGATTTCAGCCATGCAGCCTGGTTTCCTCATTGAGTGGTGGGCCTAGAGCAGCATTCTGATGTGCATATCCTTAATTATAACATGACCTAAAAAGGCAGGATTCCCCAGGACAGCATGGAGGAGGCACCACACCAATCTCAGCTGGATCTCGGAGACCCCCTGGAGGAGGTGGCTTCTAAGCAGATGGAGAAGGATATGGGGTGAGAGGGCAAGGAGCCAAGGCCTGCAGGCACAGATGCCCGCAGTGTGTGGGAGGAAGTGAAATTGTCAGTGGAGCACGGTTGGGGCCTGAAGTGCAGGAGATGGGCAGAGGAGGGGCAGGGACAGCCGCATCCCTGTGCATGGAGGGCCCCTCTGCCCCATGCTGTCCTGATGGGGACTGCATTTTCATCACCGCGTTTACCCCTCCTCATCCCATTGCTGTGACTGCCCTCTCTGTACCCTCCCTGTTTCCTCATCTGTAACAGTGGGGACCTCACCAGATTTTGCTAAAGTACAAATTGGATCAGGTGACCCCTCATCCCGTTAAAAATTGCTTCGTAGTTCTCTGTTGAGATTGAAAATTCAAAAGGCACCAGAAATTAGGCAGTTGACGTGAATGTGTAACAGCTGGACAGAAAGTAAGAGGGGGGATGGGTCCCTCCCGGACCCAGATGGCAGCTAACCAGGGCTCCTGGTAGCCAGAGCACCTGCCTCACCTTCAGCTCATATTACACGTGCACAGGGCTTTCCCAAGTGTGTTCACATTCATGATACCATCCAGTCCTCAGAGGAACTATTAGACCTACATTTTGGTGCAACAACTGACGTTCAGGGGCAGCATGCAGGAGTCCGCCTCCAAAGCCAGGACCGGTTCCCCATTCCACAGGGCCAGCAGCCCTGCCTTCCAGGCAACTGCTAAGGAAGCAACTCCTATCACAGATGAAGTCATAAGACAAACATCCCCAGATGTTCTGGGCTGGGGCACGTTCTGCCTGCTCTGACACTCATCGCTTCCTTCATTCACTCATAACTTGCCTGTCCTTATGAAGTTCCTACTCATTCAGGTTCTCCTGACCTTGCTGAGGCCCTCCCTTCTGACTGCCCTGAACTGTGCTCACCCTTCAGCACTTAACTCCCTCGCCACCTCCTCCCAGCAGCCTCCCCAACCTCTTGCTGCCTCTGTGCTCCACGTGCGCTGCTCACAGGTGCCTTCCCCTCTGCACAGGAGCTCACCGCGCGTGGGCAGGGATAGTGTGCGTCTCAATGGGCTGATGGTGTCCCCCCAGATTCACATGTTGAAGTCCTCACCTCCAGCATCTTACAATGTGACTGTATTTGGAGATAGGGTTTTTGAAGAAGTAATTAAGGTTAAATGAGGTCATGTGTATGGGGCTGTATTCCAGTATGCCTGGTGTCCTTATAGGTAGAGGAAATGAGGACACAGACACACACAGAGGGATGACCACGTGAGGATGCAGGGAGAAGGCAGCCACTTACGCCAAGAAGGGAGGCTTCAGAAGGAACTAACCTGCTGACACTTTGAGCTTGGACTTCTGGCTTCCAAGACTGTGAGACAATACATTTCTGTTGTTTAAGCTGCCCAGCCTGTGGGACTTTGTCATGGCAGCCTCAGCAAACCCACAGTGTCCTAAGCCTCTTTGTATTGCTAGCCTTCCTCCAGCCTGGCTCAGGGACGGGGTCCAGTAGATAGGCATCACTTCTGGAATGGACCTTAAACTGTCCTCTGGATGATTTCCTAAGGCTAGAAAGTTGTCTTGGACAAGATGGAAATTTTCCAGCAGGGAAGAGTTGGAAAAGAAGGGGGGTTTTCTATTGAGTATCATTTAAGCAGAATGTTTGAAATGACTACATCCCTTCCTTCATTACACCAAATACTTAGACAGTAGATTCTTGACTCACCTAATGTAAGCACCAAGAAAAGAGATCGTGTCCACTTAGAGAGAATTGCTGTCTATTTGGCATTATTCTTGCGTGGGGTCTTGGGTAACCTCAAACAGGTGACTGCACCCTTATCCTCCATTTCACACCTCTATGGGGACAATGATGTTCAGTTTGCCAGTTTCACACTTTGTTGACAACTTGGTAAATGGACTTGTGTTGATCTCTGTCCTACCGAATACAGGTTTATTATAAATACAAATACATTTTCCCTAGAGTCACAATAGCTTTCACACCCATCACAGGAGACGAGGCACAGATAGTCCAAGGTTTAAGAAGGATTCAAACCTGTACTAGCCACATAGCCTTGGACAAGTGGCTTCATCCCTTTCTGAGCCTCAGTTCATTGCCTGTAAAATAGGGCTAGTGATGCCCTCACCATGGTTTGATCCAGACAGAACCATGTAAAGAGTCTGTCTTTAAATGGGAGCCCTATGTAAAGGTCCAGCACAGAGGCGGCGCTCTCTGGCTATTGGTTCTTGAATCAGGTTTAAAGAGAGGGTCTGATGAGTCCCAAGAAGAAAGAAAGTCATTCTATTAATAGCTGCTGAGGACTTCCTGGAGGAAGGGGCAGGTGGACTAAGCCTTATGATGGATTAGGGGGTGGGTTTTAGTGTATCTTTAAGGATGGTGACATAATCATTGTCAACATCAATGTCCCCTTATTGAGAAATGACCTTTGTAATAGAGACTTTTGCCCCAACCCCAGAAAGTCACCAGCAGATCAGGACTGTCAATTTCACTCTTCTGAGCCTCACCCCATACACTCTACAGTCCCGATGCCTCCTTCCCATAGAACTTGGCTTTCAGCTGTTGCTCCCTCTTTTCTCTGCCCAGCTTCACCTTAACAGCCTCTCGTTGACCCAGGGGGAAGGGGGAACTACCCCCTGGGTGACCAGAATAGTCATATAAGGGAGACAGAAAAAAAAAAGCACTGACCAATTTCTTTTTCGCTGAATCACTTTCTTCGTCTTTTCCTTGGTCCTTTTTACTGAGTTTCATGGTTCACTTTTCAGGTATTGAACTTTTGTTGTTGTTATTTCTGAGAAAGAGAAAAAGAAAGAAGCCATTAGACAGCTGCTGTCTCAGATGTGCAAGTCAGGGGAGGTAGCCCAGAGCAGCCTTTGAAAGGTTTGCTGTGAGGAGCTCTGGCTGGGATGCCAGGATGGGACTCAGCAGCATCCTCACTTGGGCACCTCCCTGCTCTCCTCTGTCCTCAGTTTCTCTGTTTTTGAGTGCAGGGCTTCCCACACTTGCCTTGTTGCTTATTAAATACAGGCTGCTCTCTGGAATATTTTCGTTCAGATAGTAATTCTTATGATGAGGCACATTTTGAAAACACTGGGCTAGCTGTCTCCAAGATGTAAAAATAAAATCAGTGCAAATTAAAACAAAGTGCCAGTCTCACCTGTCAAATTGGAAACAGTTACCAAAATCATACCCTGAATCCCTGGCATGACAGAAGTAGAAAATTCTATAGCTTTTCTGGAGTTTGGAAATATGTTTCTAGAACCATAAAAATATTTCTGCCCTTTTGCCCAACTACTACACTTATAAAAATGCATTCTAAAGCAGGAATAAAAATGTGCACAAGGAGCTAAGGTCAAGATGTTCATTGCAGCATTTTCCATGTTGGAAAAATGGTATTTATAATAGGATACAAAAAATCTAGCAGAAAAATATGTATAAATTGCAGTACATCCATATGATGAAGTCTTACGGAGTCCTTAAAAATTATGTTAAGGAGTCCTTTAAAAAAATAGGACTGGCACGGTGGCTCACGCCTGTAATCCCAGCATTTTGGGAGGCTGAGGCGGGCAGATCACGAGGTCAGGAGTTCAAGGCCAGCCCGGCCAAGATGGTGAAACCCTGTTTCTACTAAAGATACAAAAAATTAGCTGGGCGTGGTGGCGGGTGCCTGTAATCCCAGCTACTCAGGAGGCTAAGGCAGGAGAATCACTTGAACCCAGGAGGTGGAGGTTTCAGTGAACCGAGATTGCACAATTGCATTCTAGCCTGTGTGACAGCGTGAGACTCTGTCTCAAAAAAAAAAAAATATATATATATATATATACATACATATATATATATATACATATATATATATATGAGAATATTTGATGCCGGGAGAAATGCTCATAATAAATTCTTACTTGATAAGAAAAAGGAAAATATATAAACAAACATTATTCAACATTAGTTGTGGGGTGGGGCGAGGGGGGAGGGATAGCATTAGGAGATATACCTAATGTAAATGACGAGTTAATGGGTTCTGCACACCAACATGACACATGTATACATATGTAGCAAACCTGCACACTGTGCACATGAACCCTAGAACTTAAAGTATAATAAAAAAGAAAAAAATAGATGCCCTTTTAATAGATTCACAAAATATATGTACTTAAACTATGTTCACGTGTCTTTTTGCTTAAACCTAAAACATCATATTTATATGTTAAATTATTTATTCAACAAATATTAAGTGCCTCGTATTCTAGGCTATGGGGATACAATTCTGAGGAAGGCAGACCTTGCCCTGCCCTCATGGAGCTCACACTTTAGGAGAAGAGGTGGTTTCAGAAGAGCAAACAGACTATGCATGGACGAGTGGAAAGGGAGAGGCCTGGCCCAGCACAGGATGGGACAGCAGCAGACACCGGCTGCAGAGATGAGCAGAGGACAGATGCGTATTTATGGACACGGAAAATAGACAGAAAGGCAGAAAACCGACCAAACCATTAATAGTAGTTACCACTTGGCCAGGATATTCTAGTCAATTTTTATCTTATTATTTGTTTTCCTATAGTTTTCTAATATTTTGCAGTGAAAAAAATACTTCTATAACTAAAGAAGTTTTTCAAATTGCTTTAAATTAAGAAAACAAACTGATGTAAGATTTAAGTTCTTAAAGTCTCAGGTAGCCAGGTAGAGTTAAAATAATGCTTGAATGTCCTGCTTCCTAGGACAGAAAATACAATTCTGGAAGAATATCCATTTCTTACAGTATGATGGGCTCTGAGCTACTGATTTAGTCTCAGCTGGTCTGACAAGAATGATGGTTGCTGAATCACTGGGTCCAAACTTTACTGTGATATTCAAGGCCCTGCACTGAGGGGCCAGCCCCTCCCCTCACATCCCAGCATGCATGTGAGGGGAGCACCAGCCTCTGGACCTCCACGTTCCTGTAACCTTTTGCTTCTCAGGCCGGTCTTCCATTGCATAGGCTGCACCATTGGCCTGGGATGTCTTTGCTCCTTTCTCTGTCTCACCTTCAAGGCTCACTTCCTCTGTCCATTTGTCCCTTCTGGAAATCTGAATCACTCCTCCTGTGCATCCCACAGCGTATCCATTAGCCCGGCAGGAACCAGAAGGTATGGGCTGACTGTTCTCTCATCTGTGTCCTTGCCATTGACTGTGACCTACATGTAATGGTTCATTTGATGTGTTGAGTTGGTTAGGCTGTGGTGCCCAATTGTTTGACCAAACATCTGGAGAATTGTCCAGATATTGCTGTGAAGGTATTTTTTTTTTCAATATGATTAATGTTTGCAATCAGCTGATGTTAAGTAAAGCAGATGACTCTCCATAATGTGGGTGAGCCTCACCCAATCATTTAAAGACCTTAAGAGAAAAAGCTCAGGTCCCCTGCAGAGGAAGGATTTGGCCTCAAGACTGCAACACAGAAATTCTGCCTGTGTTTCCCACCTTCAGGACAAGACTGCAGACAACATCAGCCTTGTCGGAAGTTCTAGCCTGCTGGCCTGCCTTATGGATTTTGGGCTTACCAGCTCCCACAATTGCATGAGCCAATTTCTTGAAATAAATTTAGCCAGATAGACAGACAGATAGGAAGTGTGTGTGTGGTGTGTGTGCATGCATGTGTATTTATTTATTCATGTTATTGGTTCTGTTTCTCTGGAGAACCCTGACTGATACACTCCTATACTCCTCACGCTCAGGGGCCATAACCGATTCATCTCTGTGTCACAGTCTGACAGAGTTCCTGGCCAGAGGTAGGCAGGGTAAGCCGAATAGATGGAGTGGAAGAGAGGGGAAGAGATGAGACAGAATGGAGTCAGGTGGGATGGGAGGGGACAAAGAAAGCCAAAATGACAGTAGTCATGGCCACCACCCTGCCCGCCTTGAGGGACTCACTCTCTCATTCTAGTTCATGTGAATGACTGTCTCTGCAAAACTCCAGGAACCGCCATCCTCACAGATGACATGGTAAATGTCCCTTTAGAAGTATGCAACATGGCGGCCCTACAGGTGCCTAAGGATGAAAATTGTCTCCAGATTATTAAGCAAGAGTCACGATTTGAGAAGATGTGAGTGGAGTAGAAAGAGCAAGGCCATTAGAATCAAGACCTGAGTCCCCATCTGGCTTTGCCACTGTGATCCAGGGCAAGTGACTTAACCTATAAGTTTATTTCCTTATCAGTCAATTGAAGATAGATATCATTCTCTCATATTATGATTGTTAAATGAGGGATACAGTAGCTAATAGGTCCTGGGAGATGCCTGGCAAATCCTTGTTATATCATTTATGGCAACTATCATTCGCTGAGCTAGAGAAGACTCGGAAAGTCACAGATTTGCGGGTGGGGGAAAATGAACAGTTCTGGTTAGGAAATGTTGACCTAGAAATGTTTGTGGGACATCAAATCATACATATTGCTGGGGCAGCTGGAAATAAGAGTGGTGCTCAAGAAGTGGTCTGGGCTGGAGATAAATCAACTGGTATTTAATGCCATGGGGTTAGGGGAGGTCACCCAGGGAAAAAGGGCAGAAGGGGAAACTTTCTAAGAAACTCTAACCTGGAGAGAAGCCAGAGATGGTCAATTTCAAAGGAGACTGAGTCAGAGAAACGGAGAGTAAGGTGTTAAGAGTGGCAAGACAAGAACTATAAGGAGATGTGAGTGAATATTAATCAGGGGTCACGTAAGAGGCATGATCAGCATCCATGGCACGTGGCCACATGGAGGTCCTTGGTGACTGTTACAAGGGTGCTTTGAGTAGAGTGGTTGGGGTGAGGCTGGAGAGCCTGCAAGAGGAGTCTGTGTACAGAAAGTTGTCAGAGAAAGTTAATGTGAATAGGAGCAGAAGAGGTGATGAGGATGTGAGTCAATGTATGGATACAAGTACAGCAAAGATTGCAGATGTGGAAGTGGGGTACATGGGGGACTTCTGTCCAGTGGCATCTGTATTGAGTCCAGTAGTACCCACATGAAGGATGGGAAAAGCCATCAACTGAGGGGGAAAGAAGGAGGGTGATGGTGGCAGGAGTGAGAAGCTGGAAAACAGCCACTGGGGAGTGTGGAGAGCTGTCTTAACAACAAGCCTGGTCAGATTGTGGGAAGGTGTTGGGGGCCTAGTCATGGCTCAGTAGTGGAGAAGACAGTGTGGGGGAAGACGGTGGGCGTCCAGAGCTAACACTTTAGATCAAGCTAGTCCAACCCTTGGCCTGAGGGCCACATGCGGCCCGGGATGACTTTGAATGCGGCCCAACACAAATTCGTAAACTTTCTTAAAACATTATGAGATTTTTATGGGGATGGTTTTTGTCTTTTAGCTCATTGGCTATCATTAGTATATTTTATGTGTGGCCCAAGAAAATTCTTCTGCTTCCAATGTGGCCCAGGGAAGCCGAAAGGTTGGACACCCCTGCTTTAGATTTGAGAACGACTGAGGGAAGCTGTGATGCCAGCTGTGGCCCGAGCATGGCTTTTGTTGGGGTATGTCTTGTCCATCCAAAGTTGGGACACCTAGAAACTGAGGTCAGAGCAGATGAGCAACCACAAATGTGGAGGAAGAAGCCAGTACAGAAACGGGGGGAAGGAGAAGAGAAGGCAATGAGGGGCCATTTGCAAATGATATTCCTGTAGGATGTGACTAGGGCAAGGGAATATGGCCACAGAGTGGGTGAAGAGTGCTCAGCAGACCCCAGATGATGAAGCCTCTGTGTTGAGAGAGAGGAGGCTGAGGACAAAGAGACAATTGTGCATTCTTCCCAGAAATCATGTTGCAGATAGAGAACATTATCAGCTCCAGGAGGATGTGGGTGGTGGGTTGTCCTTTCTGGGTCACTATCAACTCCCATCTTCTCCTACTCCCTGTCAGCAAGGAAAAGGCAGAAGGTTGTTAAATCAATAAGAACCCACTGCCACTGGAGCTGTATCCAGCAGAGGCTCAAAACTGTGTGCCTCACTCTTCAGAGATCACTACAGAGCTGAAGATGCTTTTGTCGTCCCTGGGACGTCACAGTGGGAAACTGCCTGCCTGTGCAGTGCAAGGCCATGTACAAACAGTTTGTACCCCAGGCATGGACTCTGGAGCCATGGGTTCAAATCCCAGCTCTATAGCTCACTAGCTGTGTGATGGGGAAAATTACTTCACCTCTCTGTACTTGCATGTTTTAAGGTTTCAAATGGAGGAAATAACAGGACCTACCTCAGCTGGCTGTTGTGAGGATTAAATGAGTTCATGTATGTGAAACACATAGCAAATGCTAAATGCACCCACGAGAGCCTCATCATCCCCAGAGGCAACACAAGTAATAGCCTCTGTGGAACACAGAGAAGGTGCTCCTTCTTCATAAGTGCCTCATGGAAAGGATGATGTCTTAAAACCAGTTTTAAGAAAAAAGGGACCGGGCGCCATGGCTCACACCTGTAATCCCAGCACTTTGGGAGGCCAAGACAGGTGGATCATCTGAGTCAGGAGTTCATGACCAGCCTGGCCAATATTGAAAAACCCCATCTCTACCAAAAATACAAAAATTAGGCAGACATGGTGGCACACACCTGTAATCCCAGCTACTCGGGAGGCTGAGACAGGAGACTCGCTTGAACCCGGGAAGTGGGAGTTGCAGTGAGCTGAGATCGCATCACTGTACTCCAGCCTGGGCAACAAAGCAAGACTCTGTCTCAGAAAAAGAGAGAGAGAAAAAGGAGAGGGGCCCATTTGGTCTTTGACTAGAGAACTCTAAAATTCCTCAAAATAATTTTCTAAAGCTTAAATAAAATAATAAATACAATCCATAAGATAAAGCACAACCTCTGTGTATGGTGAGAGCTCCGAACATACTAGCTCCCTGTCTTTCCCATCTTCAGTAACAATATTAAAATGACTGCTATTCAAGACTAATATTCTGCTGGGGCCCACAGGTGCAGTCATACTGGTTCTTAAAAGATCAAAATGCTGCTGTGCCCATTGGTGAATAGCCACCTCCCCAGGTCCCCTGAATGCCCATCTGCAACCTAGGCAGCCCACGCTCCTTTCTGCAGGGGCTCCCACAACCTAGCAGCTGCAAAGTTAATATCTAGCGCAGCAGAGGATGAGGGCTCTGCTCCAGGCGATCTGACTGGCCCCTACCTAGGCTGCATCTGGAATTAAAGATTTAGAAAATGGCTTTTGCTGCTGCTAATAAGACCTTGTGTCTGATGCTATGCCAGGCCCATGTTAGAAAGAAAGCAACCAAAGCTCGAAAAAGTAACTTCATTCACCCAGCCTGTCACAGAGGTTGGATCTGAGCCCAGAGAGCTTGAAGGCCGACCCTCATTCAGAAGCTGGAGTTGGGTAGAAGGAATCAGGTGAAAAGAAGACACTGATGAGCGTCAGTGTACCCAAATGTCGGCAAACTGCGAACGTGGACTTGTTCTCACAATCCCGGTTCGTGCGAGCTGTAGGTCACGCTTCCTTGAAGTGCCTGTGGTCGCTGCCTCAGACACTGTCCACTCTAAGATGTGGCCCTGCAGGGCAAAGCCATGTGCGTCCTACAAGTTGCTGGCCAACAGCTCTGGACAGAGAACCCCACAACACACGCAGGGCCCTGAGTTCTCTGATCCACACTTGGCTGTGACTTTATTATTAATTTTCAGGGTTGTCTGCTGATTTTGGCATGAAACTAAAGTGGATCCCCAAACAGGAAATTGAAAATGAATATAAAAAATAGAGCAGCTTTAAGGTGGGGAGAGAGAGAGGGGGAGTAAGGTGCAGGAGAGGAGAAAGAGGAGGAGGAATGGAGGAAGAAAGGAAAGAAGGGAAGGAAGAGAAGAAGAGAAAGAAGAAGAGAAAGAGGAAGAAAGAGGCGGGGAGGAGAGGGAGGAGGAGGAAGAAGGGAGAGAAGACAGGGAGAGGTAAAGGGAGAAAGGAAGGAGTCACGGGAGTGGAGTGAGAAAGGAGAAAGAGACAGTCATTACCAGATTATCAGACACTGGAATAATTACCGTAGCCATAATCACTCATAATCAACCGCGTTTTCTGATTAGCACTTGTCAGATGCCACACTAAGCACCTTATGTGTGTATTCCCCCTTAATCTTCACCGGAATCCTGTAAAGTTGATTTCAAATCCCTCAGTTTTCAAATCTCATTCCTGCTGTTCTGTAATAATCTCGGTAATTCTTGAAATCCTCTTTGAAGCAGACCCAGGTCTGTGAGCGTGAATAACCTGTCTCCTGGGGTTTCCCTTGCCTGTTCTAGTCTAAAGAGCAAATGGAATACGTTTCATATATAGATGGGCTCTCAATGTAATCAGATGTAAATCTGGGACATTGTCAAGGAAAACAGCATTAATGATTACACTCCATCCAGCTGTTACTGTAAAGATTTTCTAATGCCCATATTGATAAGTGATCAGTGATTAACTATTGATGGCTAGTTCAGCTTATTACAAATATACTCACATGTGTGTCAGCATATTCTGGACTGCGAGTCTGAAGGCAGAAGAGTGTCAGCAAAACCACTGCTAACTAATGGATTCAACCCAGCTTCACCTCCCTGGGGGTCAGATCTATTCTTTTTTAACATGAGGACGTGCCCAGCTCAGGGCCCACCTGCCTGGTCTGAGGGGAGGATCAAGTAAGAGACATGGAAGAGTGGTAAAGCAGGAACCAAGAAGTAGGTGGATGGAGTCCTACATCCAAAGGAGCAAGGCAAGAGGCTGGCTCTTGCTGCTCGGTCCATGCGGCAGGAAAGTCAGCTATAGGGAAAGAGCTGAGCACCATCACTCGCAAAATGCTATGCTCATGGTCACTGTCAGTGTTAAATTCTGTCAGTGCCTCGTTGCCCTCTTTCCCTAGCTCAAAGGGCTGCACACATATGAGCTCTTCACACTCTGCAGCAGCCTGAGAGAAAGGGAGGGCTGAGTGTCAGGGAGATGGGTCAGAAACAGGTGAAGGATCTGGGAGTGTTGCTGGGCAGCCCAGGGAAAGATCCAAATCCAGCCACGGACTGAAAAACCTCCTTCGGACCTGTGCAGTGAAAAGAGGTGAGGGCATGGGAAGTGAAGGGCAGGTGGTTCTCTGGGAGGAGCACAGAAAGATGGGCACCATGGGAAAGGGAGGTTGTGCCAGCTCAGGCACAAGCTCAGGCCCTGGGTGACAGCACTCTCTCAGGAACCTGGAAAAGCTCACTCCAATTCCTTGGCACTGATTCCTAGCAGTCCGGAAAACTTGTCATGGCTAATTCTGTTTCCCTGGTGCACTGATGTTGACAAAGTGGTGGCCTGGAGCAGAAGGATCACCCAATCCCTGGGAGACATCTGTGTGAAATGTCTCTATCAACCAGCCTTCAACATATGACACCACCAGAGCCTGGAAAGATGACATTTCTGTGCCCAGGGTGATCTCAACTATGCTTAAGGAGATGAAAACACAGGGAGGTAGAGGCCGTCTGTGGGTGAAGGGATTGCTTTCCCAGGAAGTTCAGTTCTTCCCTAGGTGTCCAGCTAGTGCTCACACCCTTTCTTCACATGGTCAACCAACCTCTTTCTTGACACATTTTTTAGGTGCAGTAAGTTAGTTTTAAAACAATTGTGTAATCCTCTTATTTTATTCCCTTTAAGAAACCTTTGTCTTCCTTTACCTTCCGGAATATGCACATAGTGTACTATGGCATGTGGATTCTCATTGCAAGGCTATAACCCCAAATAAACATATATTTTTTTACAGAGCCTCTGTTATTTAGGTTGATGATAGTATACTATAATGACTAACTGGAATTGATGTGAGACATCTGGGCCCAAATCCCAGCCCACCCCCTCCCCAGCTATGCCACAGCAGGCAAGTCACTCCCCTGCAAAGTGGGGACAAGGGGTATTCACCTCGAGGTTATGTTGTTCAGATCAAAGGAGGTGCTGTCGTTTGATTGCCTGCCACAGAGCAAGTGCTCAGTAATATTTGCTGCTGCTGCGATTGCTGGGAAATCTCTTTATCATTATTTTTATTTTGTTTATTGATTTATTTTCAAATGTTTATGGAGCACTATGTGCCCAACATTGTCCTAGATATTAAGAAGGACACAAAGAAGGGCAAAGCTATCATTTCTATCTGGCAATTCACAAACTAGCCTAAAGGACGAGTTGACAGAAGGGACCTACCTTTAGGAAGCACCCACTAAATGCCAGACACATGTTGTGCACAGCCTCATTGAATCCTAGAGCAGCCCGTCGAGGCTTTGTTATCTCTATTCAAAGGCCAAGGATACTGAGGTTCAAGAGGTTATACCACTTGCCAAAAAGCACCACATCTGTGGGTGAGAGTTGAGGTTTGAAGAGAATCTTCCGCTCTTGCCCTTCTCCTCCCCATCCCCGATTTATGCTGCTCTGTGGGAGAGCCCCTCACTAGGAGGGGGCGAGCTCACCAGAGTAAGCCCCAGGGCCTTAGTGTCAGAGATCTTCCTCTTTTTCCTTTGGGCAGTCCAGCATCCAAGCAGACGCCCCATTCCCCAGTCTCTGTCCAAGCAGACGCCCCATTCTGGAGCATCCCCCATTTTGAGGGTCTTATGTCCCCCTCACCTTCCAAAACATTCCCCCTAGCAATGATCCCATTCCTCCTTCTGCATGATCAATTTCTTTCTCTGTATTGCTCCCCAGGCTATGTACGAAAAAGTCCTAGTGTCACCCATGTTAAAAAAAAAAAAAAAAACAACTAAGAGTTGTTGGCAAGGATGTGGAGAAATTGGAACCCTTGTATAGGATTCTCTTTGCTAGAGGAAATGTGAAATGGTTTAGCCACTGTGGAAAATAGTTTCTTCATTCCTCTAAACATAAAATCACCACATGACCCAGCAGTTCCACCACTGTGTCGATGCCCAAGAGAACTGAAAGCAGCTGCTGAAAGAAGACCTTGTGCACAAATGTCCACAGCAATGATACTCACAACAGCCGAGAGGTGGAAACAGCCCATGTGTCCACCAATGAATGAATGAATAAGCAAAATGTGGTCTATCCATATAGAGGAAAATCACTCAGCAATAAACAGAAGTGAAACGCTGATACAGGCTACAATATGAATGCACCTTGAACACATTCTGCCAGGTGAAAGAACCCAGACACAGGCTGGGCACAATGGCTCGCGCCTGCAATCCCAGCACTTTGGGAGGCCGAGGTGGGTGGATCACCTGAGGTTGGGAGTTCGAGACCACCCTGGCCATGGTGGCCTGTCTCTACTAAAAAGACAAAAATTAGCCAATTACAATTAATTGTAATTAGCTAATTGCAATTAGCAGGCACTTGTAATCCCAGGTACTTGGGAGGCTGAGGCAGGAGAATTGCTTGAACCTGGGAGGCAGAGGTTGCAGTCGGCTGAGATCTCGCCACTGCACTCCAGCCTCGTCAACAGAGTGAAACTCCGTCTAAAAAAAAAAAGAACCCAGATGCAAAAAGCCACATCTTTTATGATTTCATTTATATGAAATGTCCAGAATTGGCAAATCTGTGGAGACAGAAGGCAGATCAGTGGTGGTCCAGGACTGGGGGAAGGGGCAGTGGCTGCAGCAGCCTCACAGATAAGCAGGAGTTGCCCTGGGGGTGATGGAAATGTTTCGGCACTGGATGGAAATGGTGGTTGTGAATGTAGTAAATGCTGCTGAATTGTTTACTTTAAAATGGTTAATTTTATGCCATAAAGTGTCTTTGATCCTGTCGCCTCCTGTTAACCACCCCATTTCCCTGCTCCCTGTTACAGCAAAACGATCCCAAAGAGAACTCACTTTGCCAGCTTCCATTCTCCCCTCAGCACCACACCATTAAAATTGCTCTGAATGAGCTCATCAACAATCCACATCTTGCCAGAGCCAACAGTCAATTTCCTACAACCTCCTGGCATCTTCAGTGAGGGTGACTTCTCCTCTTGGTGGTGCGGTGGTGCCATGGAGCTTCTATCGCAGTGGTGGCAGCTTCTGTTGCAGTGTTGGCAGCCTACTGAGTCTGGGGCATTGGGGCTGAGTGTCCTTTGGTAGTGGGGGTAGAATTGCCTACCCAGGCATTTTTTTAATTGATACATATTAGACGTACACATTTGGGAGGTACATGTGACAAGTTGATACATTCGTATAATCAAAATCAGGGTAATTAGGACAGCCATCACCTTAAATCTTTATCTTTACACTAGAAGCATTCAAATTCTCCTCTTGTAGCTATTTTGAAATGTACGGTTGATTAATAACTATAGTTACCCTGCTGATCTATGGAACACCAGGCTTTATTTCTTCCATCTGTTGTGTCCCTGAATCCACCTCTCTTCCAGGCTGTTTTCTGCACACTTCCAGAGGCTGGATCTGCAGCCTCCCCGTTGATTTGCTCACGAGCTTCCCATTAAATTCCCTTTCTGCCTGGGCCCCTCCAAGAGGGTTTCTGCTGCTTTGACCAGGAACCCAGCTGCCCAAGCAGCCCCTTCAAGCTGCCACACCAGGATGCTCTGCCCTCAGCTCCCTCATCTGGTTGATCGGGGGCCCCACAGGACCAAGCAGTTTCACGGTGGGTTGGTCCTGACATGGATTTGACAACTTGGGTAAAGAAGTGACTGTGAGTAACGTGACTCCCTTATCATGAGAAAAGCCCATAAATGCAAATGCAGCAGCAGAATTTCAGTGGTTGAAAAGTGGAGTTGGATGTCCTAAGACTCAGACTCTCGTCCTGGCTCCTCATTTGGTTTAAGAAGGAAGAACAAGGTCTTGGCACCCACAATGGCCCAGGTTCCAACCCTCAGTCTGCCCCCAGCCAGCTGTGTGAGCTCAGGCAGCTGGGTTAACCTCTCTGAGCTCGGCTTCCCTACGTGCATCACGGGAACGACATTATCCCTGCATAGGGACCAATGATAATGCATGGACATCATACCCAGCACCCAGCAGAGACTTGTAAACTGTAGAGACTTTTCATATCCATAAGTCATGGTGCCTTCTAGGAAGGGGGGCAGTTACTCACCGTTCTGCAATCTGTCTTAACTGAAACTTCCTGCAAGAGGCAGCCCAGGGAACACTTCTGCCAAAGGCACCCTGGCATTAGGTCAGGGGCTGCCTCTGCCTCCTTCCCATCCTAGGGAACCTGCTGGATGAGCTCAGAGAAGCGTTGCCTCCCAAGCACTAATCACAGAGCTTCCCCCACAGCACACCCAGCACTGCAGTCTCTGTGCCCCTCACCACCCTGGGGTAAAGCTTCAGCTTAATCCCTTCCAGCCTTCAAAGTCCGAAGCACTAATCACAGAGCTTCTCCCACAGCACACCTAGTGCTCCCAGCACTGCAGCCTCTGTGCTTCTCGACTGCCCTGGGGTGAAGCTTCAGCCCAATCCCTTCCAGTCATCCAAGTCCGATTCACGGATGACATCCTCAGCTGGCTGACATCTGCCCAGTCTCCTCTACTGGGCAGAGGAGGACATAGATTTTCTAGGCTCAACTCTTGGAATTCTGATTTACTGGATCTGAGATGGGGCAGGGCATCTGAATTTCACCAAGCACCAATCATTCTCAACCCTGATGCACAGTCTCCAACAAAACCATTGGCTTCTCAGTGTCTCTCAGACTCCAGCCTCGGCTTGCCACCTTGATGACGGGATGCTTTAGGTAGTCTTAGCTATCCTTTTACTTGGTTATGCCCTAAGCCAGGGGTCCTCACTCTGGCTGTTTATTAATGCATAAATGTACAACGTATACAATCCCACAGCCAGGCTCCTCTTTGGATGAGAGGAGTTTTGCTCTTGTCACCTAGGCTGGAGTGCAATGGCACAATCTCATCTCACTGCAACCTCCACCTCCCGGGTTCAAGCGATTCTCCTGCCCTCAGCCTCCCAAGGAACTGGGATTACAGACACCCGCCACCATGTCTGACAAATTTTTGTATTTTTTTTTTCTTTTTTTAGTTGAGATGGGGTTTCACCAAGTTGGCCAGAATGGTCTCGAACTCCTGACCTCACGTGATCTCCCTGCGTCAGCCTCCCAAAGTGTTGGGATTACAGGTGTAAGCCAGCGCGCCTGGCAGAGAGAATTTTTTTAAAAGCCCCTTGGGCAGTTGCAAGGTGTGGCGCTGTTTAAAGTAATCACTATCTTAAGTAATGATATGCATGAAATCTAACAGTAAAATATATACATAAAAACACATGCATATATATGAATACCCAAAACATGTTCGTGTCTGTCAAAGGGAACAAAGTTTCCATTAGACAGGGGGTAAGTTTTCCTGATCTACTGTATGGTATGGTAAGCATAGTTAATAACAATGTATATTTCAAAATTGCTACAAGACTAGATTTTAAATGTTCATACTATAGAAAACTGGTAAGTAGGTGAGGGGACGGTTTAGCTTGATGGAATCATTCTATGTTGTATCTATATTCCAAAAGATCACATTGTACCGCATACATATATACAATTATTTGCATCAAAAATAAATAATCAGTGAAATACTCTGTATGATACTATTAATGGTAAATACAAGTAATTATGCCTTTGTCCAAACCCACAGAATGTACAATACCAGGAGTGAACCCTAATGTATAAAATGACCTTTGGGTAATTTGGATGTGTCAATATAGGTTCCTTTTACATTGTAATAAATGCACCATCCTGGGGGGATGTTGCTCTTGGGGTGGGGGTAGGCTGTTCATGTGTGTGGGTGTGGGGGGCATATGGGAAATCTCTGTACCTTCTTCATAATTTTTCTGTGAACCTATCGTAAAGCTCCTCTAAATACAAAAACAAGAACGTGCTCATTTACAACCAACCAAAAGTCATCCTGGCTTTTGTGTTTTGAGAAACTCTAAACTAGATGCTAAGGCCTTTCCCATCTTTCTGGTCCAAATCTAGGAAATGATGGGATTCTTCCTATCAAGACCCTCTTATGTACTAGACCCCACCAGGCCGCTTTGCATGTGTGATGGCATGGCGCCTGACAGCAGCCCTCAGCAGAGGTCATGATCAGCCCCAAAACTAAGAAGTTAGCTGCAGAGAACTCAACCCCAGATGCATGCCTCTGCTTTCTATCATGTCAGGAGCAGAAAAGTGAGTGGCCCTGCCTTTTAGGGGTCTTAGATTGAGGAGCTGGGATTCCATTTGTGTTACTGGTTTGTAACATCAACTAAGCAGAGGCCTTCCAAAGGACTGGCACCAGGGACCAAGAGTGCTCGGATGAGCACGTCACTCTGCAGACAGTCCAGATTTAGCACTCTCACCCATGCCATTCCCTCCCTCTGATTTCTTCCAACGTTAGACACATAGGGATAAAGTTTCACTCATATAAGAGAAGCCCAGCTTTAATAGTCAGCACTGTAATGATCAGAGTTTTCATTATTCAATTGTTTGCATGGCCAACAGGCTGGCCCATGACTTTTCATTCCTGGCAAAGTCTAATTGCATGAAAGCGCCACACAGTTTGAAAACAGGCTGCATTATTTACCGATCCAATCTACTTGGCTTGCAATTCCCAGACCAGCTTTAGATCAGTGAGATGCATTGTGTGTTCTCCCGCGTGGGTAAGGAGGCCTCTCTGCTCCTGGGCAGCCCAAGACAGCTCTGTAGTCAGAAGATGAGTCTTTGATAGGCTTCCAAAGCATCGTCTTAATGGGCACAGTAGGATGCTAGAGAGGATCCCCCAAATCTATTTTATTCTTAAATAGAAAAGAGTGAATGTAGTTCTGATTATGAAGTTCTGGAAAGTTAGTCCTAGCCAGGAAGGGGCAGGAGGATTCCTGTTGCAGAACTCCTGCCTTGTGGAAATCAGGAAACGAGACTCAGAGTGAAGCGGCCGGTTAGCAGAGCTGGAGAAGAATGTGCCGTGTCCTGAGAGTGACTCCATTCTCAATCCTGAGCACTGTAAATACTGTGACGATTAAGATTTAGCCACTGTTCCCTGGGAATGCACTGGGAATGAGGGTCACCAAGAGGTCACAGGCATAAAAAGAACATTCCTGCGTATTGTTATTTGTGCATATTGTTATTTGTGCTCTGACAGAGGCAAAACAGGGCGCTGGAAATGAGGCAGCGTGTTTGTTTTAGCTTCGCTCATTCATGCATTCACTTATTCATTTGATGGTGTATATTGAGCACCTACCTGGTGTCAGGCCCATGCTATTCTAGGCATTATGGACCCAGAGCCAACAAAGTGGGAAAAGTCCCGCCTCCAGCTCCTCACACCAAGTGGGGCATCAGACTAATGAAACACACACGTAAATTGATGTTCAGGTACCATCATGGCAAACTCTAGAAAGTGGTGTAAGGTGATGGGAGAGGCAATATTCGGAAATTCTGATGTGCTGGGAAGAGTGGGGACTAACTGAACACATGTGGATGTGGGATTGTGGGTTGGGTGGGGGTCCAGGCAGAAGGAGCAGCAAGGGCCAGGGCTGGAAAGAGCTTGTGTGTGAGGGTTTGAGAGACTGGTGTGGTGGGCTTGTCAAGGCCTGCCTTGTGACGAGGTTAGGGATGTGGGACTGCAGCCCGAGAGCCATGGGAAATCTAGATGGTCTCTATATTCGGGCAAAGGGTTTGGAGGATGATCAGAGGAGCTCTTTACAAAGATCTCTGTGGTAGCTGTGGGCTGCTGGGCCGTCAGGGTTGGGGAGAATGGGGGGATGGTGACAAAGTGGAAGCAGGGAGACCCAATTTGGCCCACATAAAAGATGATGCTTATACCAGGTCAAGGCTACTAATAGTAAACTAATCCAAGGATCACAGGAGACATGCCATGCCAAGTCCTCCGTGCACATGGTCCCTGGCCATGGTCGACAGGAGACCTGTGTAGCTACTGTCATTACCCAGCCCATGTACCTCTCACACCCTGCTGGACAGGTGATGCTTATCCTCTTTCAAAACTCTCCAGGAAGTATCTTGTGGGAAGATAGTGAACTTTGACTTCAATGGCATGGTGAGGCTGCAGTTCTGATGACCTAGCCATGACCTTGGGCAAGTTATGTAATGAAGCTGAATCACCAATTCTTATTTTATAAAGAAAAATTTGAGTCTGTCTTTGCAGGTCGAGTGCTGCAATTAAAAAGATGCATGTAAAGTCGGGCACTGCTGAGCTGTTCACTAAACCTTAGTCCTCCCCAAAACCCCAGCTATGCGCAGACTCCTCCCTCATCCCTTTCACATGCTGAGGAGTCTCTGAGGGTCTAACTCAATTTCCTCCTTTTGTCCAGGGCTCCATGAAAATCAAATTTCTGCTCTTATGACATTATCACTCGCTCGAGTGTGTTATGTGGGATTGTGTCACAGGAAAGAGCTAAGGTTGTTTGTCTTGCGACAGATGGCATAAGTAAGTTAGAGCTTCGGTATGTCACCCCCACTGTCTATCAGCCCGGCTGCTTCCCACCTTCCTGTCTCCGCTGGAGGCTCGTCTACCTACTCCCAGACAGCTTCCTTCTGACTCACATGGCTTCCCGGCAGCCGAAGCAGGAATCTAGAACACGCTCTTCCACCGGCTCTGCTTCTGTGAACATGCTCACCCCTCAAAACTTAGCCTCGGTCTTTCCTTTTCCAAGAAATCTTCAATATCTACCCAGAAATCTTCTGGATGCGGAACAGTGTTTTATAAACACTGGACTAAGATATCCCAGCCTGGCTTCCTCTGAGCATCTGGCCCGCTTAAAATATGTATGTTGGACAAGCAGCTGTGTTGCTGAAGCCTTGCTCCATGTCTAAGGGGCAGAATTCCGTGTTAGTTACCCCAATACAGCCACTCTCTGTTTCAGTGAGCAAGCTCTCTGCACTCGCCTGCTTACCCAGTCACTCAGCAACACCTGCAGCTGCCTGGCCAACCTGGGTAGGGCTGGCGACGCCGAGGTGGGAAACGGGTCTGGCTGTGCTTGTGGGCTGTCATCCCGGTGGCGGTGTCTGAAATCCAGCACGAGGGCCGCCAAAACTGTTCCCTTAAAGAACCACATGGACCCTGTGTCCTTAAGCCCCAGAACTCATGTCATCCCAAGCCCTTCCTCCCCACAGAGATTTCCGCCCTTTTCAAGGGCTTCCCCCGCCCGCCCTTTTTCCCCTACTCTGTCCCTGGGGATGTTTTTCTCTTACGGACTCTCTCCCCTTGGCAGCACCCCAACACCCACCAGTCTACCTGATCTGAGCCAGTCCTGACATACACACCACAGAACGTCCCCTACTGGATCGGCTTCTTACATCCCCTTGGGGGAATCAAAAGAAGAAAAGTAACAAATCTGGAGAACTATTACTATTTCATGACTCAAAAGGAATAAGAAAAGTATGGAGTCAAACTGAAGCATATATGCAATACATATTTTTCCAGGTTTTCATCATTTCATTAATTAAACCCCGTACATGAGCACACACACACAAGGAGCTGATGGACAGAGAGACATGCTCTCCAGCCCTCCTGTGACCCCGCACTTGTCAGCCAGGAATTTCCTGGCACACCTACAGCTTCGGGGTCCCTTGGGGGAGCAGCATGGAATCAGCTTCTGGCAAAGCCAAGGCCACAGCCGCGGGGTTTGCCTTGGGAGATGGTGAGAGGGACCGTGGCCAGAGCTCTCACTTGGCATTTTGTGTGCCTTCATCCTTACAGCCCTTGTCTTCATACCAGGGCAGTTGGAGCCTGTTGTGAGCAGTGCAGGACCCAGGCCCAGGCTCTCTGAGTTCCGATCCTGCCTCCTCCCCTTGTTCACTGTGACATGAGGCAAATCTCTTCCCCTTATGGGGCTTCGGTGTCCTCTTCTGTAAACAGGTCTGCAGACAATGATGCCAGCCTCATAGGAGTGTTATGAGGATTGAAGCAGTAGGTACACAGCTCCTAGAACAGCATCTGGCACTAGAAATGTTTGATCATCAGTGGGGGAATGAAGGCTCAGAGAGGTGAAGCTACTAGCCCGAAGTCACACAGCAAGAAAGAAGCAGGATGACACGTGAGCCAAGCCCCTCTGCCACACTAGCTCTGGAGGCCATTGGCTCTCAGGTGATGGGTTTTCTTTGCACCTGGACATGGGAGTCAGGAAAGCTCCAGTGCAGCTGCTGACTTTTGACCTGAAGGAATTCGGGATCTCTTGGATAGGGAGTCCACCATCAGTCTCAGCAAAAACACTACTCATCAACCAGTCCATCGCTGATGTCTGAAATGATCTGGTGCAGGATGTTTCACCCTCTCTGCTTTTGTCGAGCTGGCCCCCTCCTGGTAGAACACTGCCAGCCTGCAGGTTTCTGAGGGGGAAGTCCTGGCAGTACTGAGAGTTGACCTGCTAAGCTGCATCCTAGGCACCCAGGCTGGGCTCGGGCTGCTGTGTCACCAAAATCCCTGGTCTTTGTACCGTTGGGTACAAAGAACACTTCTCAACAGAAGCAGAGCGAAGTCCTCTTTCCCTTGATGATGCCCTTGGCCTGGTGCCAGGCCTTCTGTTCACTCTCAGATCAGGGATGCTCCGTCCTCTTGCGGGATGTAAGATGTTCAGGAGCTCATCCCGGGCCACCCACAGGCGTCCCAGCGCCCCTCGATGCTGGTTGCTTGGCGCTGAGCCATAACTGAACCATTCCAGACTTCACCTTCTGCATCTCTAGGGTGGAATAAGGGCAATGAGCCCCACCTCATGGGCTGGCTGGAGGGATGCCTGCGTGGATCCTGCGTGTGATGGTTAACTTCAGGTGCCTGAATTAAAGAATCCCTAGAGAGTTGGTCAAGCCTCACTTTGGGGTGTGTCTGTGAGGGTTTTTCTGGAGGAGACTGGTGTGGGAGTCTGTGGACTGAAGGGGGCAGATCTGCCCTCTAGGGGGGCAGGCACCATCCAATTGACTATGGTCTGGATCAAACAAAATGGGCAGAAAAAAAGGCAGGTTTTTTGTTTGTTTGTTTGTTTGTTTGTTTTATCTCTCCTGGAGCCAGGATACTCTTCTTCTCCTGTTCTTGAACATTAGAACTCCAAGCTACCTGACCTTTAGACTTCGGGACTCGCACCAGTGCCCCACCCACTGCTCTGGTTCTCAGGCCTTTGGCGTCAGACTGAGAATTACCATTGGCTTTCCTGGTGCTGAGGCTTCTGGATTTGGACTGAGCCGTGCTGCCAGCATCCCAGGGTCTCCAGCTTGCAGATGGCCTGTCATGGGACTTCTCAGCCTCCATAATCATGTGAGCCAATTTCCATAATAAATCCCATCGATCCATCCATCTAGCTAGTTAGCTGTCCATGTCCTGTGTATATAGATAGATTATAACCCATATTCTGTCTTCCTGGAGAACCCTGACTAAACTACACTTGAGAAGGCCCAGTTCCACCCCTTTGGGCTTGGGTTCCATCACTTGCAAGTTGTGTGACCCCATACACATTTCCTTAAACCTGAGCCTCAGTTTCCTCATTTGTGAAACTGACCAAGAAAAGGATAACTAAGTCACAGACTTTGAAAAGTGATAGCATACGAAATGTCTGATCACAGTGCTGAAAGCACTTATCACAGAGTAAAATCCAACCAATCCATAAGCCCATTGCTCTTCCATAACACTATGGCTGTGCTGCTATTGGGTGTTTACGCTACACACACAATTCCCTGTGGTGGTTTCAATATTTTCTTTATCCTTTGTTGTCCTGCTTTTTCCAGTTTCCATTCCAGCGTACTTTTCCTCAACATTAGCATCATTTTAGGTGGCTGTTTAACATTTTTTCTTTCACTCGGCCATATTTCATTTAACCAGTTGGTCATTTGGGTTGTCTCCCTTTTTCCAGTACTACACACAGCTCTGTAGTGAGCACATAAGGGTAAATCATTCTTCCATCATCTGGATTCTATCCTTAGCATAGCTTTTGAGAAATGGAATTATGGTATCAAAAGGCAATGCACAGAAATAACAGGCAGCCACACTTTTAAGTCTCTTGATGTGTATTGATCTTTCGTGTTCCAAAAAGGAGTCTAGTCTGGGATTTCCAC
This sequence comes from Piliocolobus tephrosceles, assembly GCF_002776525.5. Taxonomy (NCBI): domain Eukaryota; kingdom Metazoa; phylum Chordata; class Mammalia; order Primates; family Cercopithecidae; genus Piliocolobus; species Piliocolobus tephrosceles. The sequence continues at coordinate 175,794,169 of NC_045436.1, read as the reverse complement.
CCTGGTAAGTATCAGGAAGCTGCGTGGCCCACCGCTCCTCCTTGGGCTTGCTAAGGAACAACCGGATCCTCTAGACTTAATTCTTCCCACTCTCGAATCCTGCAGCACTCTCTTGTTTAGAAATACTGCCTGTCTTTGAGTCACTCATTCATTTATTTACTCATTCATTGCTTAATTCCCAATCCTCACCTTACCCAGCCTTCTTTCTTTTTAATAGCCTTGTTGAAGTGTGACTTATGTACCATAAAATGCACTCACTTAAAGAGTACAATTCAATGGTTTTTAGTACCCTCACAGCAGTATGCAACCATGATGGCAATCTAATTTTGGAGTGTTGCCATCATCTCAAAATGAGACCTCAGCCCCTGGCAACCACTGATCTATGTTCTGCCTCTCTAGATTATGGACTTGCCTCTTCTGAACATTTCATAAAAATGGGATCATATGGTATATGACTTTTTGTATCTGGCTTCTCTCACTTACTGTCACATTTTTGATGTTCATCCTGTCGCATTAGCCTTCTTCTGGGCAAATCTTTTTCTCCTGGCCTCCTTGACGCAGTGCTCTTTCCATTTTCTCTACTTCCTCAGTTGCTCCTCCCAGAGCTGAGACTGGGGTGAAGTGACTGAGGCTGTTGCCTGGGAATCAAAATTAAAGAGAATACTGAAAACTCAGTTATCAAGATAAATAATAATTAATGCAATCGTTTAAAAAAAATAAAATGAATAAAAAAAAAAAAAACTTTATCACAAACAAAATGTCAAATTTTAAATAAAGGCAGGGACTGGGCAAAGTGGCTCACACCTGTAATCCCAGCACTGTGGGAGGCCAAGGTGGGCAGATCACTTGAGGTCAGGAGTTCAAGACCAGCCTGAGCAACATGGTGAAACCCTGTCTCTACTAAAAACACAAAAAAATTAGCCAGGTGGGTAGCGCATGCCTGTAATCTCAGCTACTCGGGAGGCTGAGGCATGAGAATCGCTTGAACCCGGGAGGCAAAGGTTGCAGTGAGCCGAGATGGTACCACTGCACTCCAGCCTGGGTGACAGAATGAGACTCTGTCTCAAAAATAAATAAATAAACCAACCAACCAACCAACAAATAAAACATAAAGGCAGGACCCGCAGTAGCTGTGATAAGGGGGAGGTGACTGAGGTGACTCTGGCAAGAGGAGCGCCGACCCTGAGACAAGGGGTCCCCATCACACTATCTGGACAATGGTCCTCAGCACTCTGGGCCTCTTAATCTTGCTTTAATTTTTCTCCCTAAGACTCTCCGCCTTTGTGAGTCCCTTACACAGTGTGTATGTATTTGTGGAGTGTGTGTGAGGAGTGATGCCTTTAAAAAACTTAGTCCAGGTCAGGCGCAGTGGCTCACGCCTGTAATCCCAGCTCTTTAAGAGGCCAAGGCAGGCGGATCACTTGAGGTAAGGAGTTCAAGACCAGCCTGGCCAACATGGTGAAACCCGGTCTCTACTAAAAATACAAAAATTAGCCGGGCGTGGTGGCAGGTACCTGTAATCCAAGCTACTCAGGAGACTGAGACAGGAGAATCGCTTAAAGCCAGGAGGCAGAAGTTGCAGTGAGCCGAGATTGTACCACTGCACTCCAGCCTGGGTGACAGAGTATGACTCTGTCTCAAAAAAAAAAAAAAAAAAAATTAGTTCAGACAAGTGGGTATAGCCAGGCCAGGGAACAAAGTGTTCCTCTGTCACTTGGATTCTTCCCTTAGAACAGATTTCAATCAATGGAACTACTGCATCAAATTCAAGGCACAAGAACTAAATGCAATGGACGTTTTAAAGTCGCTTGATGTTTTACGCCAAGGTTTTATGCAGTGACGTGGAGCATGTCTGCTTCACATCCCGGGAAAGCCTCGGACGGCAAGCTAAGGATCCTGAACTTGATTCTTAGGCATGGAGGGCTTTTCGGCAAAGAGTGCCAAGGTCCCTCAATCACCATCAAACACCCATTCACACCAGAGATGGCAGCACACTAGAGCAGGGTCAACATTTTTCTTAAGGGCTAGGTGGCTAAATAGTCTCAGCTAAGCTAGCCATGAAATTTCTGTTGCTCTCACAACTCTGCCGTTCTAGTGTAGAAGCAGCCCTGGACAATGTGTAAACAGACATGCATGATTGTGTTCCAGTAAAGCTTTATTTAAAAAAGCAAGGAGCAGGCCCAGTAGGCATGTGAGTCAAAGTTGGCTACTCCTGCTCTAGAGTGTTCACGTCTGCCCTGGCATTCAATATTCCCCCAAACAGGAGCATCCTTTGCCTGTTTTCTTGGCCTGATCAATTCCTACTCACATTTTAGGGTTTTCCTCCAGTTCGAATCTTCCTCTGCATCCTTCAGGAAGAGTTTACATGGCCCTCTGGAGTCCAGAATGTTTAATTCCAGTGCCTGGTGCCAGTCCTAGAGCCAACACTCAGCCAACAGGAACTGAGTGAATAAATGACAGTCAGCTTCTATTTGTGAGAACTTTTTTGACCAAGTTGAATTGTAATTGTTCCAGTAACTCTTAAAAATTAATCATCGGGTATCGCCAAGCACAGAAACAGAAAGGAAGAGCACATGGCACTGTGCCATTAAGTGACCCTCTTTCAAGGTGGCTGCTCACATCCCCAGGGAGAAAACTGACTTTTGATGACCTGTTGATGTAAGTGCTTTCTACGTATTGTCTTGTCTACTCCTGTGATACAGAAGCTGTGCCATTCCCATTTTATACATTCAGAGAGGTCAAATAACTTGCCTGAGGTCACACAGCCAGGAACTGGAACTGAAGTTCGGCAGCCCCCATGCCCTTGATCTTTCCCCATGCTCAGCTATCCACCAGACACAAGAGAAACTGCCGTGCAGTTGCTCTGTGTTCTCTGCATCAACCCGGTAGCAACCACAGAGCCACACTCCTTTTCTGAAGCTTAGAGGGTTTTATCTGTGAGAGCTGGGAAGTAGCTCTGGGGAACATTGGAGGGTCAGCTTCCTGATCATTTAGAGATTTGAATGTCCAAAGAATCTGGGGAAGAAGAACATAATCTCTAGTATCAGAAGCCTGGAGATTAGTTCCACTGTGTTGGTGAGCAGCCTTCTGGAGGCTTTTAAAGCAATAGGCTTCTTGCCTGACATACAGTATGTGATGGCTGCTGGCCTAGCCACAGACAAATCTCAGTTCAACATCTCCCTTCCTACAGTGAAGTAGATTTCAGTCATTACCCCTTTGTGGCTTGAGTGGGAGGGAGCTGAAGTTCCCACTGCAAACAGCACTCAGGGAGTGCCACCTTAACTTTTTGGCATCTGGGACCCAGGTTTCAAGCCAGGCTCTTTTTTCTGTGAGCTGAAGAATGAAGCACTGCCAATCACTTCTCCCTTTGGGGGTGTCGGCCCCTGGAGCCGCTGCTCCTTACCATAGCTGTTGGTGGTTGGCTTTCCTATGCCAAGGCAAAAATCAACAAATCCCGTGTTTCTGGCCCCGGTTTTTGGTGAAACACCTGCTGGGTCTTCTCATTAAAACCAAAAACCAGACTAATTGTTACAAACACAGGAATTGGCCTTTCCTTCATTTGGTTCCCAAGGAGGCCAAAATGGAAAAAGAGGAAAATGCAATGAGATTCTGCAGGCAGAATGGGGAATGGGGCAAGGCAGGCCAGAAGGCCATAGAATTTGCAGACGACTGAACAATTTGAGTAAAAGCGATTAGTGACATGCCATTTTCCTCTTGCCAAGAACAGTCTTCCCTTCATAAATATCTGCAGGGGCATGACTTAAGTAAACAGGTGGTTTGTAATAATTGTATCCCTTTTACTCCTTGGTGCAGCCTAAGTGCTTGATAAATAAATGAGTGATTATAAGCCACACACTTAAGAAGTTAGAAAGAAAATAAGAAAAAAATGTTCACAGTATTTTTTGGGAATGTGCTTGGTTTTGATTCCATATAAATTTTCATGGCTTTTTCTAATTGTTTTTCTAATCATGGAAACATTATTTTGAAGTGAAAATTAAACTTTATTTTAACATAAGGTGCTTACAATGATTTGCAGCATTCAAATTGCCTTTAATTCTATTCAAAGCTGCTTACACTCCATTTCATTCAACGATCCTTTGGAAACCATTATGATAATTATATTTTGCATAAAATGTTCATATATACCTTGTTAATACATGACTTTAAAGACTTAAAAAACAAAAAAGGATAACCTAGAAGAAATTAATAAATTAATGGAAACATATAGCCAACTAAGATTAAGTCGTAATGAAACAGGAAATCTGAGCAGATCTATAACTAGTGAGGAGATTGAAGCTGTAATCAAACAGCTCCCAACAAAGAAAAGCTCAGGACCAGATGGATTCACTACAGAATTCTATCAAACATTTAAAGAACTAACACCAGTTCTTCTCAAACTCTTCCAAAGAATCGAAGAGGAGAGAACACTCTCAAACTTATTCTATGAGGCCAGAATTACCTTGATACCAAAACCAGACAAAGCACAGCAAGAAAAAAACACTACAGATAATACCCCTGATTAATATTGATTCAAAAATCCTAAACAAAATGCTACCATACCAAATTCAACAGCATGTTAAAGGGATCTTATACCATGATGAGTTGGGATTTATACCTAGAATGCAAGGATGGTTCAACATATGAAACTCAATCAATGGAACAAAATGGAGGACTAAAACCACCTGATCATCTCAATGGATGAGGAAAAAGTATTTGACAACATTCAATCCCCTTTCATGGTAAAAAACACCGAACAAACTAAGAATAGAAAGGAACTATCACAACATAGTAAAAGTCATACATGGAAAACCCACAACAGACATCATACCCAGTGGAGAAACACTGAAAGCTTTTCCTCTAAGATCAGGAACCAGGCAAGGAAGCCCATTCTCACCATTATTATTTGACATAATACTGGAAGTTCTAGCCAGAACAATCAGAAAAGAAAAAGAAATTAAAGACATACAAACTAGAAAAGAAGACTTAAAATTATTTCTATCTGCAAATGACACAGTCTTATGTGTAGAAAACCCTAAGGATCCTACTAAAAAACTGCTAGAATGAATAAACAAAATTAGCAAAATTTCAGGATACAAAATCAACACTCAAAAATCAATTGTGTTCCTATACACTATCAATGACCAATTGAAAAAGGAAATTTTTAAGAAAACAAGTTCATTTACTATAGTATCAAAAAGTATAAAATAATCAGGAATAAGCTTAACCACAGAGATGAAAGACTTGTACATGGAAAAGTACCAAACATTGGTGAAAGAAATCAAAGAGGATACAAATAAATGGAAAAACATCCAATGCTCTTTGATTGGAAGGCTTAATATTGTTAAAATGTCCGTATTACCCAAAGCAATCTACACATTCAATGCAATCCCTGCCAAAGTCCCAATTGCACTTGTTGCAGAAATTGGAAAAAAAATACTAAAATATATATGGAATTACAAGGGACCCCAAATAGCCCAAATGATCTTTAAAAAGAACAAAGCTGGAGGCCTCAAACTCCCTGATTTCAAAACATACTACAAAGCAACAGTAGTGGTACTGGCATAAAGATCGATATATAGATCAATGGCAGGAACAGAGAGCCAAGAGATGAACCCCTGCATTTATGGCCAAATAATCTACAACAAGAGTGCCAAGACTACAGAGTTAAGAAAGGATAGTCTCTTCAAAAAATGGTGTTGGAAAACCTGGATATCCACCTGAAAAAGAATGAAGTTGGACTTTTCCCTTGCAGCAGATATGAAAATCAACTCAAAAGGAATCAAAGACCCAAATGTAAGACCTAAAACTATTACACTCCTAGAAGAAAATACAAGAGAAAAGCATCAGGACATTGGATTTGGCAATGATTTCTTATATATGACACCCACAGCACAGGAAACAGAAACAAAAATTAGCAAATAAGACTACACCAAACTCAAAAACTTTTGTGCATCAAAAGAAAGAATCAACAGAGTGGAAAGGCAACCTATGGAATGGGAGGAAATAATTGCAAATTGTTTATCTGATAAGGGATTGATACACAGAATATATAAGAAATTTCTACTACTCAACAACAACAACAACAACAAACAAATAAGACAATTTAAAATGGGCAAAGGACTTAAATAGACATTTCTCCAAAGAAGATATGAGTGGCCAATAAGCACATGAAAAGATGCTCAATAGCACTAATCATTAGGGAAATGCAAATCAAAACCATAATATGTTATCACCTCATCCATCAGGATGAGCATAGGGTGGGTTTGTGGACTCAGTGCACTACCATGAGACACACCTGGGCCAGAGCTCTATTTGCTACCTGATTCCCATATGGCCAATGATAACAGGGGAGCCTGGGTGATGTTTCAGATCCCTGGATGCCATCATCAACCCAGACCCTCTATCCAACAGCCCTGGAAACATCTGTTACTTTCCCCTAGTGCGTGGTTACTTGAGTAAGTGGCCACAAGGTCTTCAGGGGTATTAAATGAGGGAGTTGCTACTGTCTCTACTTCATGTTTTACCTTGAGGAAAGGGGACCTGCTGTTTATGCCCTTGTATCAGGAAGTCATTGGCCAAGCCTGAGGTTGATGGCCTGCCTGGTAAGGCTTCCTGTTTGCTGCGGGCTGTTCTGCAGAAAAGGGAGCAGCTGTGAGATTCTATCAGTACCATTCCTAGCAGGAAGGGACTAGGGTATGGACTAACAGAGGGGCTGCAGGTGGAATATTCCAGCCTGAGGCATATTGAATGCAGTCACTGATTGGCAAGTGGAATTTTAAATTCCATGCCTCTCAGAAACGGAGATCAGAAGTAGTTTACATTACAGGGGACAAAAGCTAGACCAGAATGTCTAGTCCAGACCGCTCCACTAAGCTCCAGACCTGCATATTCAGCTGTGTACCTGACATTACCATGTGGTGACTCACAGATGCTTGAGTTTCTCCGCCAAAGTCTTCTCTTACCGCTGGCCCTGTGATTGCCTCAATATCTCAGTAGACGACCCCACCAGCTTCCTTGTTTAGCTCAGCATCACCTTTGATTCCTTCTGCTTCCTTTTTAACCTCATCCATCCATCACTCTGGTATTGAATCTGATCCAAGCTGTATCTCAGCTCTATCTCTCTTCCTGCTTGGCTGTCCCTCCCAGCCCAGCCTTCATCACCCTCCTGCCAGATCATCCCTCAGTGCTTCTCACTGAACTTGGAGGACAATCTGCATTTCCAACACGTCCTCCCTTCATGCTCCAGCCAGCGCATGGTATATTTGTCACTCTTGACAATCATTTTGTCTCTTAACAAAAGCTCAGCACGAGGCAGAACTGTGTTTGTCCTATTCACTGTTGTATCCCCAGTGGTGTCCAGCTCATAGAAAGTACTCAATAAAACCTCTATGTCTTAGGACTTAACATACAAAAAGATGGCTGAATTATTACCAAAGTACATTCTTGTGCAACACTCAGATCTGGACAGTACCAGCCACTGTCATGTGACTGAAGCCCTTTTATTCTATGTTTCCAAAACAGTGGGTTGCGAAGCTTAATGCAACCAGAAGTGCAGTGCCAGAGGCCAGAGGGAGGAGAGGCAAACAGCTTGGTGGGGCGCCTTTTCTTCAGGGTCCACCATGGTGCCATCCTGGACTTTCTGCAGAGAAGCCTCGGCCCTTGGTCAGCCGCAGCCCCCAGGGATCACCCGGGGAAAAACATTCCAGCTGTGGTCTGAGGGCTATAGAGTGAGTTTGTGTGATTGAATCTAGAATCTAAAGGCAGAACTGTCTTGCCTTGTATCCACTTTATATGCCAACGTGTTAGTTTCCAGCCACAATTCCAGACTTTGAGAGCTTGCTGAATTTTGATCCTAAAACTAAATAGTATTGTGTCATCACAAAACAGTTAATAATGTCACATGCCATGTTTTGATTGATGTGTTTGACAGGTGGAGGTGAAGGACATGCAGTCTGTATCTTGTAGAGATGATTGTATGATGTATGATGAAAGTGCCCTGTACTCGCTGTTTGACCTTAAGCAAAGAACTCAACTTCCTTGTGCCTGCTTTCTAAAATGGCGATGATAGGAGCATCTGTGTCCTCAGGCTGCTGTAAGGAATGAGTTTCCACACACACAGCTGTTAGAACTGTGTTTCACATGTTAAAAGCGCTATTGTGAGAGACAGGAAGAACCAAATGGTCTCTCCTAGTTTCCCACAGACACCACTCACCTCTGGTCACCAAAAGTGCATGAGAATTTCTCCTCACTAGCAACTAATTCTCCAGCAGACACCAGCTGGGTGTCCTGCAATTCAATTCAGTTCTGACATTGTCTGCCTAGAGAGTATCAGATCCCACAGGTTAAGGGATCAGTCCCACAACACTGCCCCTCTTTCAGATGCCAGTCACAAGCCCTAGGTTGTGACCTGTACTTTCAACCAACTGGCTATAAATTGGGGTTTCCTGTGACCCGTTCCTCAGGTTTGATTAATCTGCTAGAGCGGCTCCCAGAACTCAGGGAGATATTTGACTTACGATGGCCCATTTATTATAAAGGATGTTACAAAGGATAGAGATGAGCAGCCAGATGGGAGAGATGCATGGGAAAAGGTGTGGGGAGGGGACAGGGAGCTTCCATGCCCTTACTGGTGGCGCCTCCCCACCTCCAGGCTCCACGTGTTCAGCTGCCTGCAACCTCTTCAAACCCTGTCCCTTTGGGTTTTTATGGAGGCTTCCTTACATAGGCATGATTGATGACATCACTGGCCATTGGTAATCAACCCAACCTCCAGCCCATCTCCTCAAAGGGTGGGGATGAAAGTTCCAACCCTCTACTCACATGCTTGGTTCCCCTGGCAACCAGTCCTCCACCCTGAGGCTATGGAGGAGCCCACCGAGAGTCACATCCTTAGAACAGGAAATGCTCCTATGGCCCTGGAAATGCCAAGGGATTTAGGAGCTCTGTGTCAGGAACCAAGAGGCAAAGACCAAATCGATTAGAACAAAAGATTCTCCTAGCACCCCATCTACTAGGGTTTTAGGACTCCTACCTCAGGAACTGAGAGCAGAGATACTTCTTATCATATCACAAATCACAAAATATACTTCTTATCATATCACAAATGACAGCAATGTAAGTGTTTGCTGTTGTTTTTAGTATTATAATAACATTACCTCTGTCGTGTTAGAGATAATGAAATGTCATGTCAGAGACTTCAGATAACCTGTCCCAATCCCAGTACTGGAACAGCAGAGTTGGGGTGCATGCTGTTCCCTCTGGCCCCGCAGCTCATACCACTTCCAATATGAGATGTCTAGGTTAGCTGACATCTCCGTCTCTTTATCTGTCCTTCATTTGGGCTTTGTTTTCACATCTAAGGGCGGAGAGAATCAAGAAAATATGTTCCCCCATGACAGGCATTCAGGCATTTCAAGAGAGTGTTGGTGAATCCCTGATGCAAATGGTCTCTGCTCCAGGCTAACCAGCCCCTCCCTTTAAGGAGACTTTGTTGGCTCAGACAGAGTCTAATCCTCCCTGATCCCTCCATATTTCTCTCACCTGACAAGTACTCTGTCTGCAGCGCTATGGGTTCCACTACAAAACAGATCCTTGGCTGCCTGTTTTCATTACTCTACCCTCAGTCAGCCAAGATGCCTCCCCACCAGCTCTCACGGCCTCCACCCTTGCCCCCGACAAACTGATCGCACTCAGCAACAAAGGTGATTATTTTCAGCGTCAATCAGAGCATGCTGCCATCCTTCCTGAAGCCCTCCAGTGGCTTCCCAATTTCCTTAGAATTAAAACCCAGGGACCGGGAGTGGTGGCTTAAGCCTGTAATCCCAGCAGTTTGGAAGGGCAAGGCAGGTGGATCACCTGAGGTCAGGAGTTCGAGACCAGCTTGGCCAACATGGCGAAACCCCGTCTCTACTAAAAACACAAAACTTCGCCAGGCGTCGTGGTGTGTGCCTGTAACCCCAGCTACTCGAGAGGCTGAGACAGGCAAATTGCTTGAGCCCAGGAGGTGGAGGCTGCAGTGAGCCAAGATCATACCACTGCACTCCAGCCTGGATGACAGAGTGAGACTCTGTCTCAAAAAACAACAACAACAACAGCAACAACAACAACAAACCCCAAACCACTTGGCCCATAATGTCCCAGTAATCTGATCCCTGCTTTTGCCACCATCACCTCCCTTCCCTTACCCCCTTTTCACCTTGCCCCGGCAACACGACTGGCTTTCTGGCAATTCCTTGTGCATGCCTCAGGGCCTTTGCTCTTGCTTTCCCCTCTGCCTGGATTATTCCGCCCCAGATCAGAGGCTCCTCCTCAACACCCAGGTCTCTGCTCCGTTATCACCTTTACAGAAAAGCTTTCCATGACCATGCTCTCAAAAACAACCACACTACACCCCTTAACTCTCTATCCCTGGACCATATGATGTCATTACTACTTGATATATATAACTACTCTTGGAGAGCTGTCTTCCTCTCTAGAATGCACACTCGCTGTGAGAGGAGAGACCACCTCTGATCTGCCCCATGTGTAATTAGCACACTGTTGGCACAGTCTAGGAACTGGTGGGACAGGCATGTTAGTGCTTCCCACCTGCTCCCAAAAATGTCCACATCTGAGTCCTAGGAGGCTGTGAATATGTCACTTTACATGGCAAAGGGAAATTAAGGTGGCTGACAGAATGAGTGTTGTAAATTGGCTAACCTTAAAACAGGGAGATCATCCTGGTCTATTTGGATGGATCCACTGTCATCACAAGGGCTCTTAAAAACAGGAGATGAGCTCAGCCTGGTGGTCATGCCTGTAACTCCAGCATTTAGAAGGTGGAGTATTGCTTGAGGCCAGGAGTTCGAGACCAGCCTGGGTAACATATAGAGACCCTGTCCCTAAAAAACTTTAAAAATTATCTGGGCATGGTGGTGCAGGCCTGTAGTCCTAGATACTCCAGAGGCTGAGGTGAGAGGATCACTTGAGCCCGGGAGGTCAAGGCAGCAGTGAACCGTGATGGCCGAGCACTCCAGCCTAGGTGACAGAGTGAGACCGTGTCTCAAAAGAAAAAAAAAAAAAAAAAAAGTGGGAGGGAGAGGAGACAAAAGAGAGTCAGAGAGATGTGTCAGATAAGACATGGAAAGGACCCAGCTCACCCTTGCTGGTTTTGAAGCTAGAAGAAGCCGCAGGCCAAGAAACCCAGAGAGCCCCTAGAAGTTCTAAAAAAGCAAAGAAACTGACTCACCCAGAGCCTCCAGAAAGGAGCAGCCCTGTTGACATCCTCAGTTTAGTCCAGTGAGACGCAGTTGTAATTTCTCCAGGGCTGTAGGATAATGAACCTGTGCTGTCTAAGCCGCCAAGTTTGTGGGAATTTGTTACGGCAGCCACAGGAAACAAATTCAGCACTAACAATGATTTGCTGAAGGAATGAATAAGTGAATGAATGGAGACAATAGCGAGGGACCCTGTCACATCAGCCAGGGCCCCTGTAACCTCTGCGTCTGTCCTAGTGTGTGGTGCCCAGGGGGCCCAAGCCCATCCATGCCATTGAGTGGAGCCACATCTGCCCTCTCCTTTCTCGTGTCCCTACTAGGATAGACAGAGGACTCACTAGTTTGATTCAAGGTAGCCACATTGCAGTTGCCTCATATGGAATCGGTCATACATTAAAATGCTCAACTGGAAATTCACATGCCCCTGGAGCCACGTGTTGCCCAACCCGCTTCTGTGCCTCTGGTTGAGTGTTTGTTTTCCTGAGGTTAAGGTACATTCATCTCAAGGGAGCGCTACTTTTCCATTTTTCTTTGTTTTTAATGTCATCCGAGAAATATCCTTTGAGATGTAAGGCAAGCAAGAGAGAAGAACATCAAAGGAAACTTAATCTTTTTCAATCACTTGACCATGTCATCCCCATGGATTCATATAGCTTTGTTGTAATCTCTCCACTTACAAATGAAGAAACAAAAATATTATTTGTTTAGTACCTAATTCATTTTTCCCACTTACTCATGAACTCTTTTAGTAAACTTTACCGAGGAAACGAGGCATTGTGTTCTGAACATCACACATGACTGCTACTGCCTGGACGTGTCCCAATTTTCGAGAGGTTAAAATGTGAAGTCATGCACATCTTATCGTCAGAACAATAGGATAATTCTTAGCAGAGAGACAGCCAGTCTGGCATCCTAGTTCTCTGTATTGCGCTCCCCCAGAAAGTTATCAGACTGCTCCTGGTATTTAAAACAACAACAACAGCTGCAGCAAGAAAACACAGATGGCCACTCACCACCTCGGGTCTCACACTGACTTGGTGCTAGAACTCTTCATGGGCAGAGCATCTGACTTCATGCCCACATAGAAACGTAATTTAAGCCACACATTCATGTCCACGAAGCTCTCATTGGCTGGACTCCTGGTCCTACCTCCAAGGTCAAGTTGGTTTCTAAAGAATTTCTCCAATGCGTCCTGGCCTTTCCAGTAATATTTTCCCCCAAGTTCTTTTTCCAGTTCATCAAAAAGGTTCCTGTTGGTCAGGCACGGTGTTTCATGCCTGTAATCCCAGCACTTTGGGAGGCTGAGGTGGGAGGATCACTTGAGCCCAGGAATTTGAGACCAGCCTCGGCAACATAATGGGGCCCCAGCTCCACAAAAAACACAAAAAGGTTCTTGTTGCCTCTTTAGGGCTCCATCCAAATCGCCTCTTTTGAGATCCCAATCACCTTTTGTGAGATGAGAAGTTAGTTTCCACAATGAGGAAGTGTTTCCTCCTCCTAACACAGTTTCTCAGCCTTGGCACCGTGACATTTTGCACTGGATACTTCTGTTGCAGGGGCTGTCCTATGCGCTCTAGGATGCTGAGCCGTGTCCGTCACCTGTGCCCACCAGATGCCAGCAGCACCCCCATTCAGTTGTGACAACCAAAAATGTCTCCAGACATTGCCAAATATCCCCTGGGGGGCATAATAGCCCCAAGAGTTATTTCTAACTCTAGGGTTCTATTTTAGTTACACCAGGTGGTCTGTATTGCCCCCAGCAAGGTTGAATATCCTGTGCTTCTATGACACTCATTGTCTACTCAGGGTTTTCAAAAGAAGCACAAGTGGTGATATGGTTTGGCTGTGTCCCCACCCAAATCTTAACTTGCATTGTATCTCTCAGAATTCCCACGTGTTGTCGGAGGGACCCAGGGGGAGGTAATTTAATCCTGGGGGCCAGTCTTTCCCATGCTACTCTAGTGATAGTGAATAAGTCTCACAAGATCTGATAAATTTATCAGGGGTTTCTGCTTTTGTTTCTTCCTCATTTTCTCTTGCCACCACCATGTAAGAAGTGCTTTTCTCCTCCTGCCATGATTCTGAGGCCTCCCCAGCCATGTGGAACTGTAAGTCCAATTAAACCTCTTTTTCTTCCCAGTCTTGAGTATGACTTTATCAGCAGTGCGAAAACAGACTAATATAAGTGGGATGCTTTGTTTATGACTATGCTGAGTAAGAGGCCAGGTTTTATCATGGCAGTGTTTCCTCAGGGTTCTCCAGAGAAATGGAACCAACACGTTGTGTGTGTGTGTGTGTGTGTGTGTGTGTGTACAGACAGATTTATTTTTAAAAATTGATGCACACAACCAGGTGCAGCAGCACATACCTGTAATCCCAGCACTTTGGAAGGCCAAGGAGGGAGGATCACTTGAGCACAGTTCTAGACCAGCCTGGACATCATAGTGAGATCCTCATCTCTACAAAAAATACAAAAAAAAATCAGCCAGGTGTGATGGAGTGCACCTGTAATGCCATCTGCTGCAGAGGCTGAGGTGTGAGAATCACCTGAGCCCAAGAAGTGGAGGCTGCAGTAAGCTGTGATTGTGCCACTGCACTCCAGCCTGGGCAACAGGAGTGACACTCTGTCTCAAAGAAGAAAAATTTGTGCACATGATTGTGGAAACATGGTAAATCCAAAATCTGTAAGATTGACTGGAGTTGCAGGGAAGACCCATAGCCCAAGTTCAAAGGTTATCTGCTGGCAGAATTCCTTCTTGCTTAGGGTAAGGTCAGTCTTTGTTCTAGCAAGGCCTTCAACTGATTGGATGAAGCCAGCTCACATTATGCAGGGCAATCCGCTTTATTCAAAATCCACAGATTTAAATGTGAGTTTCATTTAAAAAAAAAAAAAAAAAAACCTTCACAGAAACATCCAGATTAATGTTTGACTACATATCTGAACACCGTGGCCCAGCCAAATTGATACATTAAAAATAACCATCATAGGCAGTAATGGACAAATTCATTTATTACTAAGAGAGGGGTGTGTGTGAGTTCATCTAGAATTTGGGCCAGGTTTCCATGGTTACTGCCTGAAACGTCAGTGTTATAGATGCCGGAGTGAGGCCACCTGTGGTTCTCATTGCTGGTCATGACAACCACATGGGGAGCTGTGAAAAGATGCTGAGGTCAAGTTACCCTCAGAGCGTCAGAGTCATTTAGTCCGAGGTGGGGTCAGGCATCGATAGAGATTATTAGAGACCCTGCAGCGTCCCTACGTGCAGCCAGGGTTGAGAAGCTCTGGGCCGAGTAAATCCCTCCAGGATGGTGACTTGGGGAGGTGAGCACGGGCTTTACAGGGAGGTGGGCTGGATTTGAGTCTCACTTCAAGTTAGTAATGGGATGCTGGGACTGCCATTTCGCCTCCCTGAAGCTTTTGATAAATAACATGCTGCCTAGAATGAGCCCAGAACTGTCCCCCCAGGAGGAAGGAGACCTGGAAGGTGTCATTGTCCTCTGCTGCCTGCTCCTGCCACCCAGCACGGTGTTAATAACTTGGGGGTCTCCTCCCTTTCATTTTTAAGTTCCTATTACAATATAACAATGATGTTGCTTTATCAATAAACGTATTGGGCTTTGAGTTGGACACTGTGCTAAAGCAGGTAGTCTTATTTAATCCTCACAATGACCCGATGAGGAAGATTCCATGATGGCTGCATGTTCCAAATGAGGAAACAGGCACAGAGAGGTTCAGCGACTGGCCTACAGTAGATGCTGACAGTCTGAGATGTTCGAGTCTGGCGGCTAAAGTTTTTTATGGAACTTGCTTCCCTGAGACGTAAATCAAGGTTATGGCCACTGAAATGGAGGAAACAAGAACTGGCATAGTTTCCAGATCTCGCCATTGTGTTCGTAGAAACCCTAAAAACAAAACAAAACAAAACAAAAAAACAAACTCTTGGAAAATTAATGGTAGTTTAGCACAGTGCCAAGATACTTGGTGCATATCCAAAACTTAGTCATGTTCCTGGTTAATAGCCCCAGTCCATGGAAATCTAAAAATAAAGAGCCCATTCACAATAGGAACAAAAATAAACATAGGAAAAATTTGGCATGAGAGGTGTAGCACGTGAATGAATAAAACTACTAAACTTTATTAAGGGGTCAAAGAAGATTCAACCTTTGGAGATATGGTCTGTGTACATCATAAATGTTATAAAAATTTTATTTCTTTTTAAATTACCTATAGATTAAAATAATTCCTCTTTTTTTTCCAAATCAAAGTTGGGCATGGTAGTAATTTCTAAACAATTTGAAAAATTCCAGGTACAATACAAAGAGTGCCTTCTGAGTTCATGGCAACTGCCAGTATCTCAGAAGTGAGGAATCAGTCATCCTGGGTACCTGAGTCAGTTCTAGATTTTATTTAAGACTCAGACATCGATGGTAGTGAGATCCTTTTTGTTTGATGTATGTGGGTGCACTCAGATCTAAATTAATCAGTTAAAATAATTATTTCACAGTTTTAAAATATCTAAATTGTGAAACCTATCATAGGTTTAGAAATGCCTATCAAATATATATACAATTAACAAATGAATAAACACATGTAAATGAGCACAGAGCCCCTGAAATCTGAAACTCTTGTGCTCTGGGATCCCCTGCCTGTGAGTGTGGGCGGAACATGTAGCCTGCCTCTAGTGATATGGGGGATGGTAAAGGTGAGGGGATGTAGGTATTCCACACATGTGATTATGTATTATGTTACATAAGATTGTAACATGAGTCTTGGCTGGGTACGCTGGCTCACATCTGTAATCCCATAACCACGGGAAGCTGAGGTGGGTGGATCACTTGAGTTCAGGAGTTCAAGACCAGCCTTACCAACATGGTAAAACCCCAACTGTACTAAAAAAAATACAAAAATTAGCCGAGCGAGGTGGTGCGCACCTGCAGTCCCAGCTAATTGGGAGGCTGAGGCAGGAGATTTGCTTGAACCTGGGAGGTGGAGGCTGCAGTGAGCCAAGATCATGCCACTGCATTCCAGCCTGAGAGACAGAGTGAGACTTAGTAAAAAAAAAAAAAAAAAATTGTAACATGAGTCTTGCTGGAGACTCTGTCCCTTGCTGGCTATAAAGAAGCAAGATACCATGTAAGTCTCCTTATGTGGTATCCATGTAGCAGGAAACTGAGGGGCAGCCTCCAGTCCTCAGCAGGCAAGAGACCAAATGGTGCTGACAATCACATGAGCTTGGAGGCTGATCCTTCCCCAGTTAAGTCTCAGATAAAACTGCAGCCCAACCAACCAACGTCTTGATCATAGCCTTGCAGGGTAATCAGCATATTCATCACCTCAAATATTATTTCTTTATGCTGGAAACATTCAGAATTCTCTCATATTTGAAACCATTATTGAAAACAAATTGTTAACTCAGGGCCATAGAGTGCTGCTATAGCTTACTCCTCCCATGTAGCTGTAACTCTGTATCAATTAACCAGCCTCTCCCTATCCTCCTCTCCCCATCATCCTTCCCAGCTTCTAGTAGCCACAGTTCTACTCTCTACCTTTTTTTTTCCTTTTTTTTTTCTTTTTGAGACAGAGTCTCGTTCTGTCACCCAGGCTGGAGTGCAGTGGCGCAATCTTGGCTCACTGCAAGCTCTGTCTCCCAGGTTCAAATGATTCTCCTACCTCAGCATCCTGAGTAGTTGGGACTACAGGTGCGTGCCACCACACCTGGCTAATTTTTTGTATTTTTAGTAGAGAAGGGGTTTCATTGTATTAGCCAGGATGGTCTCGATCTCCTGACCTCGTGATCCGCCAGCCTCGGCCTCCCAAAGTGCTGGGATTACAGGCATGAGCCACCGCGCCCAGCCTATTCCCTACTTTTATAGGCTCAATGTTTTTAGCTTCCACATATAAGTAAGAACATGTGGTATTTACCTTTCTGTGCCTGGCTTATTTCACTTACCATATGATCCAGTAATCCCACTACTGGGTATATATCCAAAGGAAAGGCAGGGAAATCCATTTTCCAAAGAGATATCTGCACTCCCATGTGTATTGCAGCACTGTTCACAATAGCCAAGATATGGAATCAACCTGTATCCATCAACAGATGAGTGGATGAAGAAAGTGTACCTACACCACGGAATACAAATCTGGCCATGAAAAAGAATACAATCCTGTCATTTGTGGCAATGTAGATGAGCTGAAGAAAATCCATATTTTTATAAGTAGTTACAGAGAGGGGTGGTCTTGGACCACACTTTGAGAAATGCTTCTTGGATAAAAGCGCTATTATATGGACAAATACATTTCCTTTAGTCCTCAGTTCAAGTAGAGAAGGGCTTGCTTTCACAGAGATACCAGCTAGGTGATTTGGGGAAGAGGAGAGAATGAGAAATCAACTGAGGGCCATCCATTAGCACCCCTTCCGAACAAATTATTGCAATTTACCTCTTTTGCCCAAGAGAAAGAAGCTGAGAACAGAGAAGCTTTGATAGGATTTGATAGGGAGAATGAGACGCCAGGCCACTGTGTCCAGTCAACCAAGCCTCCTCTCACCCTGGCCATGGGCTAGAATAATGCTCATTCATTTGCTGGTAAAAGGAGATGGCTTGGGGACCTGGGTTATCCCTGCAGGGAGCAACTATCTCCTCTGCTCATCTTAAACAAGATAATTGCAAAGCGGTTCCCTGCCAGCCCATCCTCTTAACAAAGAAGGTGAGATAAAAGAGATGGCATTCCTCCCGCTGGGCCCAGCAGGCTTGACAACCAGTGCCAGTTATGGGGAAAATGTCCCTTTCAGCCAACTCGAGATCTTTCAAAACAGACCCAGGCAGTTTCTTTGAGGGCTGAAAGCCAGGAAACAGGGGTTCCTGTTGGCTGAGGCTTGGAAGGAGGGCCTGCCTGGTCTGTTGGCCCATACCAGGCTTCCTTAGCACCTCTGCTGGGAGCCAGTTATCCTGCAGGCTGACTCAGCCTCTGCCCAGTCACGATCTGAAGCTGCTCTCTGCTGTTTTAAACTGAGCACTGCAACCGGTGACTTCAGACATCAGAGATAATGCAGGCATCCAGAAAGCGGGAGAAGGGCTTCTACATCAAGGCTGGCAGGAGGAATGGGAAACGGGCATTCAAGGACTTGGCAGTATGCCAGGCTCTGTACATCAGGACCTCGTGGAAACCAGAAAGGTAGGTTGATAATTCCTACCCACCCCAGGCTGGGCCTCATGTCCTTCATTGGGCTCCCACAGCTATGTGAGCATTCTTTACCAACACGGCACTTCTCTCCTGGAATCCCTTGTGTAACCTCTTCCCCACTGCTCTATGTGTGGCGGCTCCTACCTGTAGTCCCAGCACTTTGGGAGGCCGAGGTGGAAGGATCACTTGAGCCCAGGAGTTCAAGGGTGCAGTGAGCTATCATGGCACCACTGCACTCCAGCCCAGGTGACAGAGTGAGACCCTGTCTTTAAAAAATAAAATAAATGCAGGGACACAAGACAACCTATATCTGTTTTATTCTCAAAGCTGCGTGTGTCTCCAAAGTCAAGTGAGGTGTCTGGTACCTAGTTAATGACCAATGAACATTGGCTGTGAAGGAGTGAAATTACACCACTCGGGCGTATTGACACTAAGTTAAAGCCACCTGAAAAATAGCAGGTGCAAGAAGATCACTCTGACCTTCACGTCGTTTGTTAAAAGCAAAAGACAAGATCCCTACGTGAAAGATGCAACGGTCTTATTCTCAAGGCTGAGAAGTCGAGATGGAAAGAATTCTGTACCAACCTTGTGAAAATAACTCTTACCTTTTAAGCCTCCCCACATCATTTAGTTGCTTCTTCACAACTTACTATTATTGGTCCAATTCAGTATATCTGTAACTGACTACTTCTTGAGGACTTTATTTCCTTATGAGGGTGGCTGTGCTACATAAAACTTGTGTTTAAAAATGTGCATGCTTTCCTCCTGTTCATCTGTCTTATGTCAGTCAAATTCTCCAGCCCAGTCAGGACCCTAAGAGTATGGAAGTGGAAGTTTGCTGCCCCCACAGTTGATAACATGAGTGAATAAATGATTGAGTGAATTTTGAATTATAAAGAAGCTAAATATCTCAGTCATGGTTTTTCTTCCTAAGAAAAGTAATCTATTAAGATGTCAGAGTTGTAAAGCTCTTCTAACAACAGCAATGAAAACCTAGCTCTTTACAAATAAAAAGGAACTCTTTTCTGAATTAGCAGTGTCTGGAGAGATTTTTGGTTGTCACGACTGGGGCAGGGGGTGCTACTGGCATCTAGTGGAGGCCAGGGATGCTGCTGACACCCTGCAATGTACAGGACAGCCCCCACACAAGGAACTGTCCCACCCGAAATGTGAGTAGTTGGTTGTGCTGAGGTGGAGGAAGCCAGCTCAAGGAAGTCGTCTGCCAGAGGGATGCTGTCGACACTGCTTGCTACAGCAAAAGTTGCCGCTGAGAAATGTGCTCCAGTTGAAAGTAAAGATCGGAAAACTGCAGAGCTGGGCACGGTGGCTCACACTATCATCTCAGCACTTTGGGAGGCCAAGGCGGGCGGATCACTTGAGGCTAGGAGTTTGAGACCAGCCTGGCCAACATGGTGAAACCTGTCTCTACTAAAAACACAAAAATTAGCTGAACATGGTGGCATGTGCCTGTAATCCCAGCTACTGGCAAGGCTGAGGCACAAGAATTCCTTGAACCTGGGGGGTTCAAGCAAAGGTTGCAGTGAGCCAAGATTGCACCACTGCACTCCAGCCTGGACAACAGAGCGAGACTCCATCTCAAAAAAGAAAAGAAAACCTGAAAAGAGCCCCTTAGAACCCAGGCATGGTGGTGCGCACCTGTAGTCCCATCTACTCGAGAGGCTGAGATGTGATGATCCCTTGAGCCCAGGAGTTTGAAGCTGCAGAGAGCCATGATCACACCACCACACTCCAGCCTGGGCAACAGAGTGAGACCCATCAATTTTTTTAAACCACTTAGAGAAGGTTTTACAAGTTACATGAGGAAAAGCTAAATAACTAATACATCCATGTGCCAGAAAGTGAAGAAACGATGAGGTCTCTATGGGACATGTCAGCTAAACCCAAGAATGTGTTTGCTTCTTGTGGCTGAGACAATGATCAAGGCACCTTTCCTCCCAGGGCAAAGACTGTGGTTTGTTTGTGGCCATTTAATTTGGCCAAACCTGAGTTTTGATGAATAATACTTTGCAATCTGCAAATGATATTAATTTTGTTTCCAAATCCAATGAACCAGAGGCTGTAATTCAAAGAAGGAAGAAAGGGAGGGAGGTAGGAGACAGAAAGGAATAAAAAGAGGGAGGGCAGGAAGGCAGGCAAGAAAGAAGGCGTAGTTGCCAAAAATCCAAGTTATTTGAGGCATACTGCTTGACCTGACTTTATGCAATAGAAACAAAACCAGGGTAAGCTAGAATTCAGAAGACAAGGGTATCACTGTGTTTCTCCCTGGAGCGCTCTCAGAAGTGTGACCTTTTCTAATCCCAAACTGCTTAAAAAATGATGTCTTCTTGGGGTGCCATTTAATCTGTGACTGGACAAGCTAAGCTGATGATTCTAATACAATTGCCAGTGAGATGGTGTCTGTCTCCATCTGTAAACGTTCTCATTCTGCTCTCAATGGGGCCACATTGATGGTTGCAGCCAGCATTATCCCTTATAACCCTTTTAATTTTTCGGCTGCATGACATGATCTTCTGTGAAGGTAGAACTAGTTCAAAGTATTTCTTATACAAGAGCACAAGCCCTTGGTTATGTTCTTAAGAACTAATTCCTTGCCTGTGTGTCTAAACCGCCCTAGCTAATAAACTCCCCCCAAATGTGGCTTTCCTGCATTTCACCAGCCTGGTGGTGTATGTTGGGGTGGGGGTGTGTTATGCCATTTTATGCATGGGGGCTCAGGGTCTATGATTACCTTGTCCAAGTTTAATCAGTGGGTGAGAAGCAGGTGAAGAACCCTGGGCTATTCTTCTGTTCACAAGGGTAGTGCTTTTATCACCAGACAGCACACGCCTCTATGGCAGTGTGTTTGAGTCCAAACGGTGTCTAATGTAGAAGGTGGGTCCCCAAAGTGCACTTCAGTTTATACTGGCCACTCAGCCCGCATCTGCTTGCATCAAGCTTAAATGTGTCTGACTGCAGCCATCGTGGCTCCCTCAAGGCCACCAAAGCAAGTTCTGCAGTTGCTTCCTGTTGCTATTGTGAACAGAGTTGCTACTCTTCAGAGTCTACCTTGTCCTACTGCAGTACCAGTGAGGCCCATTCATCAGGGATGCTGGGCTATGAATTGGGCTTCTTGTCTTGCAGCCACTTCCATCATCCCAGGGATACAAGTTACTCCAAACCTAGCTTCCCTGCAACTCCATTTCCCATGCCAAAACATGGAAAGGATAATGCTGACATGCCACTAGGGCTGTGGGGACGACCGATTTTGCTGTATGACTGAACAGCTTTGCCCTCTTCAAGTCCCTATGAAGGCACAAACCTTGATAACCATTTATACATAAGACACTAGTATGATGAGCAAGGGGGTTTTTATCCTTCTTAAAAAAAAAAATTAGGGAGTGGAAGAGTAGAATGGTCATTGTACCAGATCAGGTTATAATCGCAAAATGCTGCAACAGAATCTAAGTGAAAAGACCCAGTTTAGGGTCCCTGGGGCTAGCCTGGCTCGTGGCACAAGAAAACGTGCCTTCTTAGCATAGGGTATCTAATGTCTTGGGACATCTCTGGAATATTTCATCTAAGATTCTTTTTGCCTTTTAAAATTAATTAGCTGATTAAGAATTAATCACATGAACTATGCAGATTGCTATTTAATAAAATATTAATAATTTATATAATAAATTGCTTGACTGATAGGTAATTAATAAATTCTGACTCACCCAGCAAGAACATTTTTGTGGCAACAAGGTAAAGAGTAGGATAATTGGATGGCCCAAAACTTAGACCTCAATAAGTGAAAAGTGTGTGT
Source organism: Piliocolobus tephrosceles (assembly GCF_002776525.5). Taxonomy (NCBI): domain Eukaryota; kingdom Metazoa; phylum Chordata; class Mammalia; order Primates; family Cercopithecidae; genus Piliocolobus; species Piliocolobus tephrosceles. The sequence goes on along the minus strand of NC_045436.1, from coordinate 175,771,923 downwards.
GTTGGTATCAATGCTCCTAACTTCTATCATTATCTAACAAGATTTTCCAGGCAGTGGCACCCTTAGAATCCTATCTTCTCTCAGTTTCCATTTCCTGGTAGCTGCCAATTAGGATGCCAACCATCCCTGATTTTATATAGGATGATGACAGCCAGGGCAAATGAGGAAACCGAAGACTCACAGAAATCCAGGACTCAATAAAAGAATTTTAAAAATTGGAGATTTTTATGGTAAAGAATGTGAGGTTTGTAGTTTTTTAATCTCCACAGGAGAAATGAACAAATGATTCCATGTAAGAACACTGGAAGATACCAAATTCCACCTTGACATTTTCCAGGAATGTCACATCCTTAGTCTTGGTTGACTTCCTGAAAGTGGCCTCTCTAGTCTTGAGAGACCTCCTGCTCCAGGAAGCCTGCCCTGATTTCCCAGCCAGAGATGGTCCTCTGAATTTCTCCTGGCCTTCAACTGGCTTCTCTAGGAGCACAGTCACAATTCATCGTATATTATCACTAATTAGATCCTTATTTCGTGTCCTGCGTTCACAGTGGTAACTAGCATGTATATACTTACAGTTTGATAACAGCCTTTCTTTCACGTCTACAAAAACAACACTAATGCCTAATATTAACTATATTTGCTGTGGGTCAAGCATTCATTTAGGGCTTTACTTGGAGTATTTCATGTAATCCCCATGCAGCCCTATATCTCTACTAAAACCAGGAAAAATTAGCTGGGTGTGGTGGCACCACCTGTATGCAGTTCCAGCTATTCAGGAGGCTGAGGTAGGAGAATTGCTTGAACCCGGGAGGCGGAGGTTGCAATGAGCCGAGATCATGCCACCGCACTCCAGCTCGGCTGACAGAGTCCGTCTTAAAAAAAAAAAAAAAAAAAAGCTTTGCTACTCTAAGCACTAACCCCTTCCTCCTCCACCTTCCGTTAGCTTCCTTCCCAGAATGCAGACGCCACCCTGGAGGGCGAGCTGCCAAAATGGATGTGGAGGCAGCAGCATGACGACAAAGGTGCAATCTGAAGCTGAGGGAGCCACAGGACGGGAGCCGGACAGTGAGGGCTTCATGGAGGCCGTGCACAGGACTGCCCCCATCTCAGGGACACTGTGGTTATTCAGCACTGCTGTGTACCTAAGGGCAGTTGCTAAGTGGTGGTAGCTACAGATCCGGGGAGGGGCTCTGTGAACCAGGGCCTCCTATGGCTCTTGTTGGGTTTGGCCCAATGGGAGGCTCCAAGATACACCCCAGCCTCTCATTCTTGGCTCCCATTCTTGGTGGGTACAGGTTCCCTCCCCTTGTGTCTGCAGGCCCAGCATTGGGAACAGCTTCCTTCTGAGCTACTTCCTGAGTGCTTCCGTCCCTTCCTGGCTTCCTTAATCCTACCTGCACCTCTGCAAAGGGTCCCTTCAATTATCTTCAGTTTAACCCTTTGAGCTGCCATCCATCTGCTGCACACAAACTACACAACTGCAGCTTGTCTTCCTACGTCTTCTGCATCTGAAATAACAAAGAACTTCCATCAGGGCTCAGAGTCAGGCAAATTTGAAGTCCCTGTTCTACTTCCTGCAGTTCAATCATTTGCCCAAAATTACCCAGCTGATAATTGTCTGTTTCATTGTCTGCTACATGGGGATAACATCTACTCCTCATAGAACGATTGTGAGAATAAAGTGGAGTAACAAGGTATGTAACGTTGACAGATTTGTTAAAAAAACAATACAGGATGCCCAGTTAAATTTAAATTTCAGATCAACAATGCTTTTAGTATGTCTGTGCAATATTTGGGATATACTTATACTAAAACATCATTTATCTGATATTCATATGTAACTGGAGGTCCTGTGTTTTATTACTTTATTTGCTTTTTTTGAGATGGAGGATCTCACTGTTACCCAGGCCGATCTCAAACTCCCGGGCTCAAGCAATCCTCCCACGTAGTTGGGATGACAGGTGTATGCCACTGCATCCAGCCTATCCTGTATTTTATCAGGTGAACCTAAGTACTTGTGAAGTGCATAGCACATCGTCTGCACATTACTTGCCTCTAGTGAATAGTAGCAGCTGATATTATTATAATTTGCAATTCCCATATTACTAGCCCCTAACCTAAAACAATACCTCACATAATGCTCAAGAAAACAGCAAAAATGAATAAAGAAATGAACAAATGGAGAAACTGAAAACCATAGAGGCATTTTGTCTGCAGCGAAAGATGCCCAGCTGACAATGGCAGAGAGTCTGGAATTTTTAAGTGTCCTTGATTCGAGCCTAGTCCTCCAAATTGCATTGGGAACAAAGTGAAAGGAACTGCCAGAAAAGGCGGGGGACCAAAACATGGGACCGAGTGGATCCCCAAAGTTGCTGAAAACACCTTTTATCTTTTACCCATCACAGTAATTTTGTCCTTATTTTTAAGTAAGTTTAGATTACAGATCGGGACTGAAGCTTCATATCATGGACATTTGCAGTTTTATATCAGTCTCAGCAATTTCATGTCAATCTCAGTAATCAAACATTTCTCCACTTTGTTTTTGCTGCAGAGTAACTGCATTGAGAAAATCTTGGTCAGGCAGATGGGCACTTGGAATTGATATTTTTTAAAATTCATCTTGCAATCCAAGGAAACTTAATAGAGATGTCAGGAAAAATTATATTCCCAGATCTTCTCCAAAACAACTCAAGCTTAGCAAGGCAAATTAATGTGTCAAGGATGTGTTACATTAGAATTTGGCTCATGAAGAGTGGGCTGGCTCTCTTCCCTCTCCCCTGGAGCAATGGAGTCATGGCTGGGCCTGGGGCCACCTAACCAGGGCTGCCAGCCTCCTAGCCCAGCCACCTGCCCCTCCAAGGTAGATATGCTCACCTAAGAGTTCCTCATAAAATGGGAGTGGACCTGAGTGTGCGGCCCTCAAGACTGCACCTGTGCCTCTGCCGCGCTTTCTGCCTCTTCTCAAACCAAAATGTAGCTGCAACTTCAGCCTGACAAATGAGACAGATAATGGGAAAGAACGAGGACAGACACACCCCAGGACCTGGAATATTCATTTGGAACTGCAAGTTGTGAGCCCAGTGGGATCCTAACAGTTAAATGATGTTTCTGTCGAGATTGGTGGTAACCTGTAGAAATGTTATTTTTAAAAATACTTTCTGAAATGTGTCCACATTTGAAAGATTAGCATAACTCAATGAATCACTTTTTTTCAAATAATCAAAGAATGGCACAAAATTGTGCACAGATAAAAGTTGTGTTCAAAGTGGATTCTGACAGGGCAGCTAAAGATTCATTGATAGGGTTTCAGATTTCACACTGCATGAACCTTTAAGAAATTTTCACTTGTTGGATTTTGGCATAGTGCCAAGGATGAAAATCCAGTTCTCTGAAAATGCTATTCAAGTTCTTATTCCTTTTCCAACTGTGAATCTGTGGGAGACCATTTTCTTTGTGTACTCCAAACAAAAACAACAACAAAATGTATTTCACACATTGAATGGAGAAGGTAGATGTGAAAGAGATTTTCCAAAACGTAAAACAATGTTACTCCTCTACTATTGTGTTGAAAAACATTTTTCTTTAAAGTTTGCTATGGTAACATGTAATGGGTTTATAATTGGCAGAGACATTAATAAACGTTTAAAATTTTTTGTCTTTCCATTTTTGGTAGGGTATATCTCCACATACTCGAAAGCTCTTTGGGGTGTTCAGTAACTTCCTAGTGTCAAGAGCACCACATTATGCTTTACAGCAGGCCCCCAGCTCTCAGAGGTCCAGATACAATGCATGAGGTTCTAAGAGGCTCAGGGTCAAACACTGGCCAGATTCCCATAAGGCTGAACCCAAGAGATCCTTTTGCTAACATAGTAATCATTTGAAGAAAAATTGTTATGCTAAACACTGTCAGTTTGGTGATCAATACATTTTTGTTAATGCTGTGATCAGCTGTAAAAGTGAAAACTTTGCAGCAGGGGTTCGATTCCACCATATCCTGTCAGTCTGCACATGTGCACACACACATACATTCACTTTTCAAAAACTGATTCAGTTGTTCAAATGCATGTTATCTACATGATCATTTCACAAGGGTAGTGCCCTAATGGAAGTAGACTTTGTTCTATATCCCCAAGAGGCTCTTAAAATCTCCATCTTCTAGTTCAGCTTCTTCTTACCAAGAGAGGTCAGTGTGTCAGAGCTGGAAACAGAATCCAACATTCCTTAGTTTGGCTTTCTTCTCACTGCACTGCTTCCTCCAGAGCGAGTGCCAGGTCTCCAAGTCCCTAAGCTGGCCGATGAGCATGGCAGGAGATGCCTGCACCCTACCCTACCCTCTCCATCCACAGGCGTTGATCCTTGCTGGTTATTGCTAATTGATCTCAGATCAATGTGTAGTTTCAGTGCAGCCCGAGGTCTTGGAATCCTGAACAGTGTTCCAGGTGGCCAAAGCTGGTCTGCAGAATGAAGCTGGTGTGCACAAAGGTATCATTCTGCCTTGAACGGAGCTGTGAGGATCGGCTCCATCTGGGTCACGCCTGCGATCCAGCTTCTCTCCTCCCCCAAAATGACTCCTATTTGAAGCTCAGCCTTGTGATCACGGATTCCCAACAAACGATTACCTTGAAAATGCTGCCTGCATTCTTTTCTCTCCAGGGATAAAAAGTGGCTTTAGTTTTCTCCTTTAAAGCTTATTTGTGAGTATAAAGATCTTCCTCCTTGAAACTGATGCAGATCCTGGGTAGAGATTTAAGTCTTTAATTTCACTGCATGAAGGAATAAGAGGTACCCTCCCTTCTGCCATGGATCTTCTAAGCCTCTGGGCCTTGCTTGTACCTTGAGTCTGTGGCCTTTTTTCACAAATGGAACCACACTATCTGCATTCTTCTGTAACTTAGTTTTTAATCATATATTTTGAAAACTTTCCCATGTATGGACATAATATCCATGAAAAAAATTTAACCTGTATTAAAGACGAAAAAATTTAACCTGTATTAAAGACAAATTATGTCAGGTGTTAAACACATCCTTTGGTCTAGTTACATGTTGAAAATTTTTGTGCCATTTGTCTTTTTTGATTTTGTGACTGGTGGTTTTTCCCCCTTCAACAGATTTCAAAAATATATAGTCAAAAGTATCACTTCTATTCTTTACCATTTTTGTCATTCTTAGAAATACTTGCGTTTGTGTGACTAAATTCAGTATTTTCTTGCCCTCCTACGGTTTTTGCTACAAGGACAAGGTAAGCAAGACTATTTTTATCACCCAGTTTTATCATCACCATTTACTGAATGATTCACCATTCCCATTGATGTGAAAAGTGCCTTGTGCCTAACCCAAAATACACATAGAAACAAAGTCACTTGTGGACTTTATTAAGATATGTAATAGTCTATAACTTCAGAAGTTATAGACTAACATTTTATCCTGACTTTTCTAAGAAGCAGTGTAATTATACTCTTTGAAGATTTTTTTTTTAAAACTGGGATTGCAAATTTAGACAACTTTACAATTGTTACAAAAGTACAAAAGGCACTTTCAAAGAACAGTGCCTTTCACTTTGCAATTAATTTGGATGTTTGGGAATTTGATTTTTAACATCTAAATGCATGCTATTTCTTACCTGAAAGCTATACAGGCTGCTAAGAATCTGAGAAGTAGATGGGATGTAGACATCATCTGGTCAGTGTTTTCAGTTGACAAACTTAGGCCCAGAGAAGGGCAGGGATGTGACCCAAGTCACAGGATGATCTGGCGGTACAGCTGGGAGCAGGAACTGAGGGTTCCAGCACCTTCTCTGGGGTTTCCCTTCCACCACACGATGGATCTGACAATCCTGGGTTCCAAATATTTCCTGCCTGAGGCTGCAGGCTGGTAAGACCCCTAAAGCCATGAAAATTCCACAAAGGTTCCTCCCCAACCAGCCGCCCCACGTATCCCCATCACACAAAGTCAGTGACCCACAATGAAGAGAAAAGATATTTAATTATTTCTCAGGCTAATCTCTTAAAGCGCTCAAAGTGTTTTCACAAGTGCAAGGGGAGGGATTGTTCTCAGCCAACATTTACCAGTGATTCCGACACACGCAAAAACACTCCCAATCACGGTGCTTTATACTTACTTTTAATTTCTGCACTGAAAAAGAAAAGGAAGGTAAAAACGATGACAGATTAGTTTACAGTGACTTCATCTTTGTCCTTAAATTAACCTTTGCTCCTGAGAGCAGAAGAGGGACAGAAAGACAGGGGAACATCAAAGCATGATGGTGAAACGGTGACTAGGACACCTCGGTCTGGCTAACAAGGGTTCTAAAAACCTGGACATGGTGCCGTCAACACACTAGTTTGTAAACACTGACAGGCAACAGTTAAGGTACATAAAAAAAAGAAACCAAAACAACCCACAATTCCATTCTTAAAATCAAGCACAAAATCTGACAAGGAAACATATCCAGGGGTTGTGTCCCCCGTCTGATCAGGAGGTGGCACTCTGAAGGCAGCCACACAGTGTGAGTCACACACTAGGGAGAGACAGACATCTGCTCAACACAGAATTCCGGCTTTGCTGAACTGCAATGCATATTCCCTCTTCTCACTAGTACAGAAATGTTCTGCAGGCAGGAACGTGAGCCCCCCCCGGCTCACTCACCTGTACAACCTCCCCTGACAGACAGTGAGAGCCACAGCGGGGCCAGGGGCTCTGTGTGCTTTGGAGGCTACTGCCTCTGGAATGTTCCGCATTCTCAAGGTTTGGTTGGGCTGTGGGTTTTAGTTACGCTCCACACATTGTTTAGGTGCTTGTTTTATTTTTCATGTGCAAACTGTTCCTGTCTAAAGCTTTCAGAAGAACGTGTACAGACACCCTGCAGAGACAAGGGTCATGACGGGGCCCTCCTGCCTCTTGCGGTGGGGCGGGGGCATGGGGGCGCGTCACAGAAATAGAGAAAGGACATGTTCCGCTGCAGTTAAACTCTAGTCCCTGATTCGGTCCATCCAGAGGCGGGGGTGGGGCTCCTCAGTAGGTGATTGTCCACTCCTTGACAGAGGCGTCATGGGAGGTTGTGACCAGTGTGTGCTCGTCCAGCCAGGCCAGGCTGCTGACATGGTGCAGCCGGTGTGCATCTGGGAAGAAAGGGTGTGATTTAACGAAAAGCCAAACTTCTCTGCGTCTATGTACATCTTGGACTAGGAAGATGGAACAACCTGGGCCCTCAAAACAATGGCCACGATCAATGTTAACTCAGGAGTCCGGCGCGGTGGCAGTGGGGCTGAATTCTCTGCGTGGCTCTCCTGAGCCCTGGGGCCGGGTACCTCTTTCTCATGTGCTGCAGGGTAATTAGCAGCATCCCTGGCTCCACCCACAGATACCAGTGGCTCCCTCTCTCCAAGTCTTGACAACCAAGTTCCAAGGGAGTGAAATAACAATGTCGTCTTCTGTATAAAAGCGATGACATGCAGACAACACACAAACAGCTACACCGTATGCATGCCCTATTAAAATGGGGCAGGCATGACAACCAGTAAGAGGCTGGAAAACACAGGACTGGGGGGGCCACTGACTTCCCCTCTGTGACAGTCACACTGTGGGTGACCAGATTCGATTCCCCATCATCTTGCCTCCACCCACCCGACAGTGAGATGGTGCCTGTGTGCTTATGGCTCCTCTGCAGCTGGCTCTGCCCATGATGCCCAGGGAGGCTCCCAGCTGCAGGCAAGGGGGTTCCCACCAGCTCTCTGCTCCCCAGGTCCGGGAGGCCCCCAGCCCCGCCTAGACAGGGTAAGATTCAGCCCCACCCCACCTGGCACGGCACACACCCTGACGCAGGAAGCCTTGGCCTATGGGTGGCCCAGGAGCGCCTTCAACCACCAAGCATGACTTGGCTGTAAAGCCAGGCTTTAGTGCTCTGTCCACATCGCCAGGCTGGCTCTTTTCCAGGTACAGAACTCAACTATCTGTACGACAGCCCGACACCAAGGTCACTTCATGTTTGGTGGCCTGTGATCCCATAGTGAAGACACAGACCCTGACCTCCTACTATCCGACTAGCTCTTGCTGTATTTTTTTCTGGATCCATTTCATTCATAAACTTGTTTGATTCTCACTACCAGACTGCCGACTACCTTATAAACCAGGACGGACACTGAAACCTGCTTTGTGTCTCCTCCCTTCCAGACCGGGCTGCCTTCCCTCTTTGCCTGCCCCGCACCCTGAAGCCTGCAGCTGGGGAATGGGCTCTGGGGGTGGGCTAAGACATTTTTAAATAGGAAAGGACCCCATTAATGTTTAACACAAAAGGATGTCTTTAAGGAGAATGGATGAGGGGACTTGACCACACACTAGGAGGAGAGTGGTAGGGGGGCACTTGGGGAGGGGAGGGTTTGGACAACACAGATGATGCCTCCACATACGTGCACGGCCATGCGAGGACATCATAACCCCCACAGGGAGAAAGATGACATGCAGGACTAAATAAAATTGACTGTTACAAATCATTTCACCTGTTTCCTTTTTAAATGTGGCTACCAGGAAATTTCAATGCTACATGAGGCTCACATTATACACTGGATGTGGCTGTCTTAGGGAGGGCGAGACTCTGGTTCCACGTGGGATTTAAGGGGTGGGTGGGGGAAGTGAAGACATCAAAAGTGAGACCTTCACTCAGCTCAGCAGGTGTCCTGTGCATGGGGCCCCCATGGTTCCTCAGTACAGCCAGCCGCGCAGCTGGTGTTTGCTGGAGGGAAAGAGACCCACACCTCTTCCAGGCCACCTGCCTAGAAGCACAGAGGCCACTTAGCCCTGGGGACCGCAGCCAGGGGATAGCCTGTGAAGTGGCCCGTGGAGCCCTGGACCATCGGTGGTCCCTGCCAAGGCCTGGGGGCGGAAGTTACCTTGGATCTTGACTCTGGTTTCCGGATCACTCAGGGTCCAAACATACACCATCATGTCCATGCCACCAGAGGCGAAGTGTTCATTGTCTGGGGACCAGGCCAGGCAGACGATTTTTGCATGGTGTCCGTAAAAAACATTGTTCTCCTAATGGCAGGTTGAAAACAAGAGAGGTGGCAGGTCAGGTTCAGGCCACAGTTGCCTGTATCACCTCGCTTATCCCTCAAGGCGACAATGGGGACCCAGGTTTCTCAGGCACTAACTCTACGCCAGCGACCCCTGCAAACCCAGCGACTCCTCAGAAGCATGGCACGAGGCACCTGCTACTTGTCGAGGCAAGAAAGCTACAGCTCAGACAGGCTCAGCTCAAGGTGACCAAGTCACGGATATTAACCTCCCACTGCCAACTGCACTGCCCAGCACGGGGACAGAGAAGCCCGCCACCCACTCACCGAGTAGCCGTCAGCAACGCTGAACACTGTGACCACCTTGCTGGCGTCACACACTGCGAGGAAGGCGCCGTCGTGGGAGTAGGCCACGTCGGTCACGGGGCCCTTTGCCTCTAGGAGCTTGCCCTCATCCTTCAGCGTGGTGCCCAGGATGGAGTACAGGCGGACGTTCCCATCCTACGGCAGGGACAGAGGGGAAGTGAGCCACCCCCGAACACACATACCACACTCACCCTTTGTGAAGGGAGGGGTTGAGGGCTTAAGAAAATGTGCTATTCCCGCTGACTGCTGCTCTGCTGGGCCCATGCCAGGCGCTGGGCATAGCTCTTCCCATGGATGGGCCTGAAACCTATGTAGCTCTATGAAAACGGCTGTTGGTACCTCAGGGCACTGCTGGTCTCCTGAAGCCCTTAAGCTGGCGGTGGAGGAAGCCACTCCATGCCCTGGTCACATCCGGCACCTGAAGGACCGGGCAGCAGGCAGACCCACCCGGCCCGTAGCACGGAGGGCACTGCCACGCCTGCTGCAGGACTGGGTTATCGGAGGGCTGCCCTCCAGGGCTGGGGAGCGGAAATGAGCTCTTCTACAAAGCACTCAGGACTTGGCCAGGCAGACTGTGACCGGGCCGCACCCACAAATTCAAGGGCGCCGAAGCCGAACTCAAGGGAAATTGTAAAATGCCTGGTTAGTACTGCACCTTGAAGATGCTGGGAAATTTCTGTCACTCTTCATTTAACCTATGAGCAGAGCCCAGACCCAGGGGATGCTGTTCCTTCATTTCCTGACCTGCTACCCTCTTGTGCTCCCCCCACCACTCATGGGGCTGGCTCTGACACCCAGCTGTCCCCTCCTCGGTACTCTCCTTACCTCACTGTCCAGTCTTGTGGGAATCCGGACAGTGAGGTGGGGGGAAGTGCCAAGGGGGGCAGGGGAAGGCTCCAGCTGTGGGTGGCAGGAGGTGGCTGGGCCCCAGAGCAAGTCCCTCGCCCCCCCCGCCCCCATCCTTCCCCTGACCCCTTGCCTTCCCTGAGACAGCCCTGGTACTCACACAGCTCAGACTGTCCCCAAATCACCCAGATACCAAGGACAGAGAGCATGGAGGAGAGGAAAGTGCCTTACCGCACCCCCAACCGCCACTGTGTCCCCGCCGGGGTGCACGGCCACAACTTCAGGCTCATAGCCGGGGTTGTCGATGCTGAAGCACTTCCTCTGATCCTTTAGCAGGACAATCTGCGGCACACACAGGCAGCTGGTCAGGTGGTCCAGCCCTTCGGGACAAAGCCCTCGGTGGCAGGAGGCGCGTGTCCCTGTCAGGGCTCACTGGAGTTGGGTTTGGCTCCGTCCCCAACCTCTTTGCAGGGCCACCTGGGGCTCTGAGCCACACCACCTGGACTCAGTCCCAGCCTTGTGACCCTGTCAGGTGGGGCAGGAAACACACCTAACTGTGACCTGTCATCACTACACTACTTCCACTGCAGTCACTACAGCACCACCTCTTGGAAAGTCAATTGGCCTCTGAAATTGAGTTCCTCCAGTCAGTGAGGGAAATAAGTGCACTCCACTGAACAGTGCTCCGAGGTGTCAGGAGGGCGGGAGCACCCAGGGCAACAAGACCCCAAAGCTACAGTGCAAAAGCAGATGGCACGCGGGATTCTAGGTTCTGGCTTCTTAGAACAAAAGAAAGAAACAAGAGTTGTTCAGCGCATGGTTCTCCTACAGCCCGGAGACAGGAGAACCTCGTGGCGCCCAGAAGACAAAACACGGGCACCCAGCTGTGCAGTGTGTGCCTCGGACTCCAGCAGACTGGCAGTGGAGCTGGAACGCTCCAGTCTGCAGACTCTGCTCCCCAGTCAAGCATGACTCGCAGGGGTAGAAGCGCAGATGGCAGCACAGCACAGTGGCCGGGAGACCGGTGCCTACTCCCTGGGTCAGGGTTGCTTCTCCTGATGCCCCAAGCCCACTGGGAAGCATGCACCCCCCATGGTGGCTGCCACACCAGCCCCGCACTGCCTTTACTCCTGACCTGCTTGGCGAGAGGACAGAAGACCGTCCTCAGTGTGGGCTGAGCCATGCTGCTCAGCCCTCAGAACTGCCAGGGTGCCAAGTACTCAGGTGTCTGGGCTGCAGTGGGGACGCCCACACGGCACACTGCTGACCAGGCAGGGCTCTAAGACTGACAGACCGAGGCTTGACCCCAGCACAGCTGCTTGCTGGATGAGGGGACAGCCCATAACCATCCTGGGCCTCAGCAGCCAGTGGTGCCTGGCTGTCATGAAGACAGGAGTCAATGTTTAGAGTAAGAAAGGTACTAACAACAGTAAACAAAAACAGCAACAGCCCCCGGGCATGTGCCAGCGCTCTGCTGTGAGCGTTCCAGCCCCACAAGGCAGGGATCGGGTTCCCCGTTTCAGAGGAGAAAATGGGGTACAGCACTTATGCTGCACACCCAAGGGTCCAGTTACCACGGGCTGAGCTGGGACTCGCCCAGAATCCAAGCCTCGGCACCCACACTGGGCCTTTGCCTCTGGTACGTGCAGCAGAGGCTCTGCAGCGGGGCCTTCCTTCTTCTGTCTCCCCTTCTTGTCAATTCTTCCGGTTCTAACTTACTCAACTGCTCCCAGACAGAGTGGCCTTCATCTCTTGAGTTTTGCCTTTATCCCAGTGTGCCCCTACCCAAGCCACCAGCTGTCACGAGGGCAGGCAGCTCCCGCCCCTACCCTTTGGGCTTCTGTTTCTGCATGGATTGTGGGTGGATTGGGATGAACGGTAGCAGCACCCTGACTAAAACCTACTACTGAAGACGCACCTCTGTCATCTGCTTGGCTCTGGGGGTGGCCTTACCTACTCACAGGCGAAGAATGAAGGCCTAAGCATTTGCCTGAAGCCTTGTCTAACATGAGACTTGAACCTGGTTGTTTCCTGATCTAAAATCCCAGGCCCCTCCTAACCCTTTGACTGGTGACAGGGAGCTCTGCAGAAAATTCTGACCCAGAGCAGGGGTTGCAGATGCCCTGGGAGGACTGGGTGATTAACAGCAGATCAGACAGAAAATGCCTCACAAGGAGGTGGAGGGACCTGTAGCCTGTCCCCCACACATTACAACCCTACTGAGGACCTTTCTAACCTCTTGGGTGGCAGGCGCCTGCTGGGTCCGTCTGACCATCCTCGTGGGATCCTTACTCTCAGCCTCAGGGGAAAGGATGGCCTAAGATGACCACAACTTTACAGATGAGGAAATCTGGGTCTGGAGACACAGGGCACTCTGCCCTAGGCCTCATCCCCTCACCCACAAAGCCCCATGTGCAGACCCCTTGGCTGGGAAGAGCCCTGCTGTACAGAGATAGGCCACCTGCCAGCCTTCTAGAACTCCGCTTTGTAGCGTTTCCCCCAGGCCCCGAGGCACTCCATGTGTGGATTCCCTTTGCACCTCCCCAGCCCCACTGGCTGTCCAGGCTGTTTGCAATAATTACTTGGCAGGGATTTCTTATTATCTAGGACACAGAGAAATCCACTCTCCCTAAAGCAATTAAGTTCACAAGGCAAAAGAGGGCTGGAGGGTCCTGAAAGCAGCTTTCTTTAGCAGGGCTCGCCACTCATGCCAACAGGTGCCCCTTGCCTTCCCCGGTCTACATGCCAGCAAGCCTAGGCTCGCCAACAGATAATATCTTCTGCAGAGCAGAATTCTGTATAAAGTGGGTCAGGCTTGGGTCTCAGGTGGCTTTGGTCCGGATATTCCAAAGGTGTGCAGGTGGCCCCGCTGTCTGGGGTGAGAAGCCAGACTGGGGAGTCAGGTGACACCCTTCTGCATGTGGGAAAGTACCAAGCTGCTCTAGGCCTCAGCCTCCTCATCTGTAAAAGGAACCAAGATGGCCTTACATGTACTTCCTCATAATCACCTGGATCTGGGAGTGCTGGGGATGGGAAACTAAGGCTCAGAGAGGGTGAGGTAAATGCTGGAAGTCACACAGCTACAACGCAGCAGGGCTGGGATGTGTACAGGAGCAAAGGCAGGCCCACCTCACAGAGTCTCTCATAGACCTTACAGGCTGATGGGCATGCAGAGTTGTCTGAGGCTAAGAGACAAATCCCAGCTCTGCCCTCTAACCAGCTGCGGCCTTGGACAACCAACTTATCCATTCTGTGCCTCCATTTCTTCATCTGTACAACTGACAGGATGGCGGTGAGGATTAAATTTGTGAGATCCCTTGGTGCACTGCAAATGAGCGCTCAACCAAAACACTGACTAGAGCAACTGTCAAACGGGACACAAGTCAAATTCAGCAAGCAGGCACCACACAGCTGCAGGCTCCGACCCAAACACTAAGCCAGGTCCCTACCTGCCCAATGCACACGACCACGGCGTATCCCCCGGGGCCGACAGCTACGCACTTTGGTTGAACATCAAGTTTCACAACTCCTTGTCCGCTGTTGGAGAGAAAGGAAGCACATTACTGTGACGCTGCAGCAGCTCAGTGTAGGTATGCATACGTAGTTACTGTTAAACCACAGCAATCTTGCTCCTTAGGAGAAGGCAATTCTACTGCCATCTATACTGGAGAGACCTGCTAAAATAAGGGGTGGTGGCAAAAAAATGACCCATGACTCTGGTGCAGAGATTATAAATCATAATGGGGGCGCGGGTGGGGGGTGGGAAGGAGTGGTGGGAGGCAGTGAAGGGGCATTGTTTATGCTCCTATTTATCTGTGGTAAACCCTCATTACACCCAGATGTGGCTTTTGTCCCCCTGTTGGCTAAAGACTCTGGAGTTTACTAAGCACAGACAGAATTGAGCTCTGCTCCCCAAACTGGATGGGTAACTTTTAAGAATCCATTACCTGTAACGGGTGAAAATCATGTTATCTTTAGCCTTGGCCAATGCTACCAAAATTTGTCCTAGAAAGACTCAAACACACAAACTTCTTGAAAACTGAGATAATCAAGAGAATTTCTGTGTCACTGGGCCAAGTGTGGCATCCCCAAAGGCTCTGCAGCAAGGTCACCAGGCCAAGGCTGGCTCTGTAAGGACCTTGCCTTGGGTTACCTGGCCCAGGGAAGATCTTCATGGGACGTGTTAAAGAGTGGGGTCACCACAGGGCACTAGAAAGAGGACCAGGGCCCAGATAGATGCCTGGGCTCTGGGGCCACTTCTGCCACTCATCGGAAGGCCCAATTTATCTACAGATGCCCAGTCCGCCAGGCAGCCAGGGTCTGTGCAACAAGGACAGCACATTTGATAGGAGCTGCGTGCTGTATCCTGTGCCAGGCTCCCATCAACAGGCCCCGGGAGTCCCCATCTCTCAGGCAACACGACTTAGGCAGGACTACTGGGTCACAGAGAGGTCTACACAAGAAATGTAGGGCCAGAGGAGGGGTCAGACCTGGGTGTGGGGACACTGGATGTGCAGTGGCCTTGTCAGGGCCTGGAACATTTCCCTTTCAAGTCTCTCCAACTGCATTTAGGACTTCAGATCACTTGCAAACTGCTACTCTCCTAGCTCCACTGACTGCCCATCAAAGGCCCAAGAGTAGCAACAAACAAGACATTGTCTTTTAACCAGATCACTGTGTGCCCATCTCACCCTTGAGCAGAAGGGGAATGCTGTCTTGTTCTCAGCACCTGCCCTATGCCAGGCTCACCTAACCCACAATGGCCTGAGGCAGGCTCCACTGTACCCGCCTTTACCGATGAGCAAAAGGGAGACAGGGAGACCGCAGCAGGCTCCTGAAGAACAGGGCTGTGATCTGCTGCCCCTGCTTCCAGGGCAGAGTCCACCCCTGGCCATCGTCTGTGGGCAAGAGCATTACCCAGACCACTTGGATCTGTAACACAGTGCTGGGCTCAGGGCCCAACAACAAGAGAGCAATGCTGGGGACAGGGCGGGAGAGATGAAAGAAGCAGGTGAGGCATCCTCCAGAACAGGAACTGCTGGTGGCACAAGCCTCAGCAGGGAGCTGAGGCTCATCTGGGACCCCCGCAGACCCGAGCACTCTCACCTGTAGTCCCGCAGCGTGAGGCTGGTGTACCGCACGGTGTCGTCCATGCTGCAGCTGATCAGCTGCCCCGACTCGTCCACGGTCATCCTGGACACCTGGTTCGTGTGGCCCTTCCCAGCGAAGGAGTCGTTCTCCCCCGTCTCTGAATCCCAGTAATGTACAGCAGGGTTAAGGAAAAGCCCAGCTCCCGGGACGGCTGGGTGTTCTCCAGTGTGGCTTCAGTCCTAAGATTCACCGTTTACATCAACAAATGAGAATGTCATTGCAAACGGATATAACCATTCCCCCCGGGAAGCCAGCAGTGTTCACTGTTGACATGTTCTTGGGAAGGGATAGCGAAGTGTGGGTGCACCACATAGGAACTGGGTTGAGGCAGAAAGGGAGCCATGTTGGAGGCTCACTGGGGACCAGAAAGCCGGGGAGACTCCAGGTTCCTCTGCCACTAGTTATCGGGCAGGCACACCCCTCTACCCCCACGTTTCTTTACATTTTGGGGGCAGAGGGTGGCATGTCTGCCCTCCTCTCCCAGCACTGGGGGGACCTCCTTGGGTCCTGGACAGTCCCTCTGGGAGGTACAGCACATGCAGACCAGAGCTGTCCACACAAAAGGCAGTCTCCAACATGGCACGGTGCCCGGGGGGGGGCAGCAGGACAACGCACAGCAGGTGCCTTCATCAGCAATTTGTGTGGGCCTCCCTGCCCAAGCAGTCTGCAGATGGTGGCTCCAAGATTCAAGACAGCCCAGTGAGCAGGGTTTCACTAGCTCCAGGCCATGCAGGAAAAACACAACAGAAGCCCCCATCATCAGGGAGAAATCAGGACTCGTTTAAAGAAACCAAGACAAGGACTTACAAAGGAGACACAAACACCTCCAGGGAACATCACCGAAGGGCCACAAAGCACTTCACAGGAGCTCCAGCCCTGGCTCTGCGGACCACAGGCTGCGTGACTCTGGGGAGGGCACGTCAGCTCTCTGGGCTCCAGTTTTCCTATTTTTTAAAAAAGGGGACCCAACGTAAGGGTGTCCAGGTGCCTGTGAATTCTAGAAATCAAGAATCCCACCGTGTGGAGTAGGGCCAAGGTTGGCGCCAGCTGCCGCTGGCAGGGAGAGTGGCAGCCCAAGCTCAGGGCCGTTAAGCCACACTCTCAGGGTTGCATGACAAGAAGGGACTGACCAGGTCGGAGCCGCCCGTGGAGCTCAAGCCCTGGAGCTGCCAGGGCCCCATGTGCAGACAGGCCACCCCCTAGAGGCCACACTGGTCAGAAGAGCATGTGGCTGTGGCTGCAGCTGGAGCCACCTGGCTGGCCTGGCCTCTGGCACCGTGGGAACAGGAAATTCTCCTCTAGAGCCAGTGGCTCCGGAGCCAGCTCTGTGAGTCAAAGGATATTAATGTGTCCGTCGTGGCTCCCAGAGTAAATGTAGGACTTGCCGCCGTTTTTATGCACCGTCAGACACTGGATGGATTTACTGTGGCCCTGTGGAGGAGATGCACCGGGCAGGTAAGCTGAGGACACACCGCCCTGCCCTCTGCCACCCACTTTCTACCAGCGAAGCTTCTGGGTAATAGAGGGGGCAGACGCCCCTCAACCCATGGCAGTGCAGATGTTCTGAGGCCCTAGTAGCCCCAGCTGCCTGAATGCATGGCCCACAAGCCCTAAGAAACCTTTCCAAAGCTACCCAGTCACCTACAGACCCTGCCCTTCATTCCCCTCCAAGGTACCTAACCCAGACCTGGGCCCAGACCTGCGTCTGACCAAGGCCCAGCACCTGAGCACCTAACGTGTGCAGACATGTGGCCTGCACCCAGCCGACTAGCACCCGTCAGGGTGGATGCCGCAAGGGGGTCAGTCCAGGAGGCCTTCAATGGCCACACTCGCTTCAGGCCCTGGTTTGTGAGGTTTCTTCTCTCTCCCTGCCCAGAAATGCTGGCCCTGCTGAGGGCAGGGGTCTCTCTGACCACTGCAAAAGCCCAAGGCTGTCTGTGAACACTGACGCTCTTACCCTGACCTCCCTGACTGCTACAGTGGAGGGCACACAAGGCTGGTGTACAACCAGACAGCTGCTTCCAGAGGGAGGCGTTTAGCCCTCCGTATCTAATCCTGGGACAAAAATAACGGCTGGGGTGCAGGCTCCTCATGCCTCTCCCCTGCAGAGGGAGGCCAGCCCCTTTCCTCTGAGCTCAGGGATTTTCCGCAGGAATTCTTGATCTCTGTGGTATGCCACATGTTGCCACAATATGGCATGGATCTTTGGAGGCAGGTCTCCTTGGAGACAGGTACACAAGAGTTACCAGTGGGACTGGAGAATGGGCAACGAATGCAGCTACTTCCGTCTTTTCCACAGAGATGTGGGGAAAAATCATCGCATGCCCCAGTAAGAGATGCTGAGCTGGGCTGCCTCCTTCCAATGTGGCGTCCCACCAGTCCGGCCCCTTACAGTGTGGACCTCAGACCAGCACAGCCCTCACCAGCAGGGCTCAGGCCCACCTTACTGCTGAATCAGAACATGCACTCGGCAAGAGGCCAGGAGACTTGTGTGCATGCTCAATGCCTGGAACTCACCAGAAACACTCCCAGCCCTGCCCAGATGCCCACAGGTGTTCCTTCTGGAGACCTCCCTGTAAACTGAGTGCCTCTGGGGCGTCAGCAGCCAGCGCTTTTTAGAGCTCCCAAGTGGTTCTAACATGCAGCCTGGGCTGAGACGGGCTGCTCAGCTCCACTGCAGCCCAGATCAGCGCCGAACACCAGCACCGGCATGACTCACACAGGTGTGGCATTTGAGAGTTGGGACATGGGGATTTTGATAACTGGCCCTTGGGGTTTTTTGGTGGAAGGGTGGGATGCTGGTTGCTTTTTTGGGACATGAGTTTAGCCACGGCGGCAGGCCAGGTGCACTGGCCACAGACAGTGGGCAGCAGTGGTATTAGAAGAGCGCTCTCAGGGCAGCCCCACCAACAGACACGGGATGGCAGACCTGGGGGCTGACACCTGGAGAACACCGTCGGGGATGGCCCACGGGAAACTGCTTTTCTGGGCAGTAGCGAAGCCTTACTCACTTGTGTACAACTTCTCACCATCCCGCTCAGAGGCCCACTGGAGCATGGTCGACAAGAGCCCTCAGCTCCCCCAGGCAACAACCTCCTCGCCCCATGCTGTGCACGCCTTCCTTTTTACACTCATCACCCTGGGCTGTGGGCCCAGCAAGGAGGCGCTCCCGAGGAACCTCCATCCTCAGGGTCTCATCTAGTGAGCCTTTATGGTTCAGCCTTTCCCATCTCAGCAATGCTGCTGCCCCCACTGCCCCGGCACAAAGGAACCGTGACTCTATGCGTGAATGCTGAGGTGACCTGGTCCTTAGGAGTCACACATTCAGGGATTGTGCACTCCCAATTCAGGGAAGGCCGAGCCCTGTGGGAAGTAACCGCTCTCAACAGCTGGGGGCGATGGCCACTGCTCCGAATCCCTAGGCTCCAGCTCTTACAGTAGCTCAAGGGGAGCTTGGCACCTGGCCCACCACCATGGCTAAACTCATGTCCCAAGAAAGCAACCAGCATCCCACCCTTCCACCAAAACCCCAAGGGCCAAGGAGGCTTGAGGACACCTCTCTAGCTTCCACCTGGCCTTCCCTCGGTTCCCCTTCCTTGCTGGGCACACTGGGCTCTTCCCTGCCCACCCAGGGGACGGAGCCTTCCCCAGGGCAGGCCTTACCTTGATGACGCGCAGGGGCTTGCTGGGGTTGTTTCTGTCCAGATAGTTGATGTACCCGGACAGGGAGACACTGAGCAGGTGGTCCTTCTGCCACAGGCAGCCCAGCTGCTGGTCCAGAACCGTGGAGCCCATGGGAAACGTGCTGACCACGGAGTTCACGTTGACGTCCCAAATCTTGGAAGTTTTGTCCCCAGAAGCAGAAAGCAAATGGGTGCTGTCGGGACTCCAGCTAATCTATTCAGAGAAAAGCCGTGTGTCATGTGCCAGAGGACTAGACTGGAGAGAGACCCCCAAAAGCAGCTTGTCCACTGCCACTGTTTCTGAGTGGGACAGAAGGAGCCCAGAGGAGGTAGGACATGAGTGAGGCAAGGACAAAACCTGCCTCCAGGTCTCCTGTTCCAGCCACTACCTTCTCTTCACCTCACTGCAACCTTAAAGCTTTTCTGGGCAGAGGCATAAAACCGCCGTGACTTGTAGCCCCTCATTTCAAGTTTCTGTCTAACTCCAGATTGAGTATGGATGGACTGACACATGGACTCGGCCAAATTCCCACTAGGCTGGGAAACACACTCATACTCACGGCGTAAATCCCACCGTCGTGGGCCTTGCTTCCGCCCAGCGCGCACACCTTCTCCCCAGTCTTCCCGTCATAGATGTATATCTTCCAAGAAATAAAAACATGTGGGTCACGTGTGTGTAAGCAGTTTCTCCATGGACTGTGGCTCTAGAAAACGAGGGCTAACAGACTGAGCTCCCAGTGTGGTTTAAAAGCAGACATGCGTTTACTGGGCTCTGACAACATGTCTGCAGAGAAGGGGAGGGCGACGTCTAAGTTCTGCATGTCAGGACTAGCCTGTGGCTCTCAGCGGTCACGGGAGCAGGCAGACAAGCCAATCCCCGCCCTAAAACCCATCCCAGGTCTTACCTGGCCGTCAGCACTGGCTGTGGCAAATCTGTTGCCATCAGGAGAGAATCGCACACAGTTGACAAAGCGGCTGTGGTCCTGCAGGAAAACAATTACCTGCCGGGTGAGGGGCCACAGGCCTGACTCTAGGTTCAAGAATGCTCTATATGAAATAGTCTGCTTGTAGCTCCAGCTGTTCATCAGTGTGAACTGTTAGTCCACTGGAAAATGTTCAGAGCTTAAAAAAAGGTCCCGGGCAGTCCCTCAGTGGAGGGGTAGGAGTCTGCTCCAGCCTCTCTGCCATGCTGACCGCTCTACCTGCTGGGAAAGCCGATCAGCCCGAGCCAAGGCAGACCGCCTCCAACTATGCACCCCTCAATGAGGTGTCCCCAGCAGCCACCCTCTTCCCTCTGGGCTCTGAAAGAGCTCAAGCCCCGATCCTTAAGCTTCACGATGGCTGAGACCAGGAGGCCTCTTCCTGGAGGCCCCAGCCCTGTCTTGCTCTGTTGCTCAGGCTGGAATGCATTGGCTCAATCTCAGCTCACTGCAAGCTCCGCCTCCCGGGTTCATGCCATTCTCCTGCCTCAGCCTCCTGAGTAGCTGGAACTGCAGGCGCCCGCCACCACGCCCGGCTAATTTTTGTATTTTTAGTAGAGACGGGGTTTCACCGTGTTAGCCAGGATGGTCTCGATCTCCTGATCTTGTGATCCGCCCGCCTTGGCCTCCCAAAGTGCTGGGATTACAGGTGTGAGCCACTGCGCCCGGCCAATAATTGACTTTTAAAAAAAGTTAAACAATGATTATGACCCTCATTGAGAACAAGAGCCTAAATGACAAAGGGGAAATGACATGACTTCCAGGGGCAACTCTGTTACTCGAATGAGGAAATGAATGCATTCTTTCCTCAGTCAACAAGAATCTGTATCAGAGAATGATCCTCTAAACAAGCAGTCGCAAAACTGCCAACACCTGCCCCGCCCTCTTGCCGCCCACCTGCAGGCGGCGCTAACCCAGCAAGTGCACATCCAGTGCTACCAACGCTCAGCACAGGAAGGGCTTGCTGCTCAGTGGGTACGGACACTAACCTTCAGGAAAAGCAATGCAACACAAGGTGGATAACAGCGGATAACCTGCCCCATGCTCTAAGTAAATCATGGACTTAATTTTAAAGCATGAGCTACCTGCGTGGGGGAACTGCATGTGTTTGATTGTGTAATGTTTTCTCTGGGACCCCGTGAGACCTTATTCAGAAACAGGGTCTTTGCAGATGCAATCCAGTTAAGATGAGGTCAATAGGGCGAGCTGTAAATCCAGCAGGGTTTGGTGTCCTTGTAAGAGGGGAATCTGGACACAGATACAGAGTTGGAGTGAAGCTGGAGGCAGAGATGGGAGTTCTGCTCACAAAGGTAACCCCCAGGGCTGTCAGTATCTGAGAAAGACAAGGACTCGGAGGGAGCGCGTCCCTGCCCACACCTTGACTACAGACTTCTGACTTCCAGAGAATAAATTTCCATTATTTAAGGCACCCAATCTGTGGCTTAACAAACTTTGTTATGGCAGCTGCAGCAGACTAACACATGTAATCAATGCTGCCTCTGACACTCATGTAATAACCCACCAAGGTGAGCTGTGCTCATTTCACCAATGAGGAAACGTAGGCCCAGAAAGAGGAATCAGGCGCTGGGATTCCCGAGGGTCACTCTCAAGGAAATCGATGTCCCCACAAAGTCCGTCAGAGTCAGCAGAAGATACAGACCCGGTTCAGCCCGGCAGGGCAGGCAGCTCTCATGGAGAGGCCCACTCCCAGCCCCAAAAATCTCTCTAGGCCCAAGAGTGATGCGACCCCAGAGCTGTGGTCCAAAGCAACCCTGGGCTTCCTGCACTTCTAAGATTAAACCATTTCCTTCGGCCGACAACCCAGACTTGCTTCCCTCTGGTGAGCCCTCCCCACTGGTCTTGGTGAGCCCTCCCCACTGGTCTTGGTGAGCTGCCAAGACCTGCTCACGGCTGGGGTCAGCAGGCCTCGGCCCTGCACCTGAACCAGGACCTCCCACCGCACTGACCTGTGTTTTAACCAAGATGAAGGCCCGAGAAATCCCACATTCTGACAAGGGGAGTCCCAGTGCTCCTCGGGAGCTACTGAGGGTGACAACAGTCACATTTCCATCCCAGTGGATGAGCAGATTGTCCTCCCTGCCTCATTTCAGGGAGCGCTGTTGTGGGGCTTGTATTCTGTTCTATGACTGAAGGGCTCGTCCTCTGTAGGTTGTGGTCACTGCCCACGAGGAACAGGGATGGAAGCAGCAGGCTGGCTCATTCTGAACTTGGGCTCAGGTCTGTGATCAGCTCAAGAGCAATGGGGCTGGCAAGCCCTTTGCCTGCCCCCAGCACCTAGGTGCTGAGAGGCTTGGCCGGGTAATGCAGTGCAGAACTACAAGGCATGCAATACCCAGGCAGGCCCAGGGCTAACTAGGAGATGGAACGGGGGACACGAGACTGCACGGTCGTCTCTGGCTCTGGTGCTAGAGGTCACCCTTCCTTGTGTTTAAGTGCAGTTTCTGCATTTTGCATCTTTAGTTCCTTTTGTACCTTTTCCCCTAGTTCTAAGGCTGGCCTTCTTTGCTTCAACGGTCTGTGTTGTAAGTTTTCTAGCATTTCCAGGTAAGTGAAGTTGGGGAAAGCAGTTTCCCCAGAAGGCCCAATCCATTCAGCTGCTGAGAATGAAAACCAACTTTCCAGATGGGGCTCTGGGGCCCTCCAGAGATGCTTTACCCCCGAGGGGCCACGGAGAGCCTGCGGGCAAATTCTTCACAAGAGAACATCAGGTCCAGAGCGGCGGGTAACTCAAGCCACATCACTTGCACGAATCTGGTCTGCGGTTTCCTGTCCAGAGCTCTCATCTTAGCTGCGCTGGCCCCTGGGCCTTGGGCAGGTGCTCGGCAAGCCTAGGGGTGCTCCAACCCAGAGCCATCCCAGAGGTCAGATCCCTAACTCCGCGGGCCCATTTGCAACCCCCTTTCTGTTACCCGCCATCAGGGAGCCATCAGCGCTGAGGGCCGGTTCCCGGTGGGGTTGGCCGATGGGGCCCACCTCCTATCTGTGTCAGCACGGCCCACGGTCCCTTGTCCATGTCAGCCCATAGGGTCCACATTCCCTGTGTCAAAGGGCCTCACAGGGCAGTCCCTAAGAGGGCTGCAGGAAGGAGCCGGCTGGGGTGAAGGCAGTGGTGGGGGGGCCTGAGGCAAAGCCCTTCCAGACCCCCTGTGGGTGGGGTGCACAGGGGTGTATGCACCACTACTCCTTCCAGATGAGGTCACACAACCCTGACCACAACATAACCACAGCTCGAATCCTAGACCTCTGACCGGCACATTGAGTTCTCTCGCTGCCCAACTGTGCTTCCTCCGCCAGCACAGCCCCGCCTTGCCGCTGACTTCGCACTGGCTCCTCCACGCCAGCCTGAGCTTCCTTGAGGTGCAGTGGGCCAGGGAGATGGCTGGGCCTGGCTAACCCCCTGGGTCCTTCTGACTGAATGAGTTAAGAACTGAGAAAAGAGCTCACTCCAAATGCCCGAATCACCCTAACCCAGATGAGTGGGTGGGACAGTGGATGCTGATGGCTCTTGCTACAAACTGGAGAAAACTATTCAGCCACTGTTCAATTCCAACCTGTAACAAGTGCCAATTTCAGTGGCTCCCTGAGGTTAAAACATGGACATTCCTACTCCAGTTCCAGGTCACAGAAGCGAGGACACTCCTGCTTCCCCAAACCCCAGGACCTCAAATCCGCGTCTGCGGTTCACCTCTGCCAGCGCCTCCCACAGGCTCTAGTAGGGTGGTGTCATGTGTCCCTCCCTTGCCCTAGAACCCAACAGGGGCAGGGGAGGGGCCTGGCAGTCCAGGGACGCAGATGCCCCTTGAGTAGCTCATCCTTATCACCTTTTCCTGCACCTCGAGCCAAGGAGTCCAAATGCAGAGACTGATGTCTGCTCCTGAAATAGCCCCTTCAAAGGGAGAAGCTGCAAAAAGCCCATTAACCAAAAAAAGCGAGGGCTAAAAATAGCCCTCTCCACAGGGAGGCCAGGCCAGTGAACAAAGAGGGAGAGGGTTTGGGGAACCTCCCAGGGAGTTCAGGGAGGTTCTGCCTGTCCCACCCCAGCCAACCAGCGGGGCTGCAGCAGTCTCACAGTCCAGCCTCATCCCTGGTGGACACCCCACGGTGTCCGGTCCACACACTCTTGCCTGTCCTCCCTTGTAGCCAAACACACAGCCAAGGCTGACCCGTAACAACGAGCCCCCCTCCCCACAATCCTCACTTCCTCCCACCCATATGTTCCCTTTCACCACTGAGAACACGGAGGCTTGAAGCACTCAGGTCATAATTAAGTGCCACACCCATGTCCACATCAGAGGCACAGAGCACTACAGGCCCCAGCTGGCCTGTCTCTAGCACACACAGGCTCATTACCTGCCTGGTCAGCGCAGGAACCCTCTGGGAGCCCACCCCATTGCCCCCAGCCTCAGCTGACCCTGTACACAAGAGGACCACAAGCCCACCCTTAGGCTGTTCACATGCCTATGAGCTGGTAGAAGCCATGCCTATGAGCTCTCGGTCCCCATGCCCACCCCCACTCCACACAAGCCCAGCACAGGGCCTCCATGGCCCTTGGTCAGTGGGTGTTCCCAAAACACCTTTACACGGTGACCTGTGAAGCTGGCTCTGGCCCCCATCCTTCAGCCCACCCATCCCTCCAAGCAGACTTCCCTGCAAAGTGCCCTGGGGCAGCCCTGCAGCCCCAGCCCACTTAGCTGGGCTCAGGGGCACAAAGCAGGTCCCCCCCACCCGCCTGCCTCTCCCATCACCCAACATGGGTCAGTTCAGTCACCATGTTCCCTGGAGAACAAGGATCAGGTGAAGGGACAAGAAGCTCATCCTAACTAACCGTCCTTGAGCCACCTACTGGCCATGTGACCTGGGCCAGGTCACCCTCCCTGCTGTCAGCCCCCAGTTCTCAGGAGTCAGCCAACGGCCCAGTGAAGAGCAAGGCCAGCCGACAGGAGGGGTGGCGCATGCTGAGGACAAGGGAGGGGGTCCTGCGTACCCATCACAGGGGCATGGCCCAGGCAGCCACCATACACGCCAGAAAGGCTGAAACATCTGTTCTCTGCCCTGTCTTGAGTAAGGAAATAGGAAAAAGAAAAACCACCAGAAACCTTGCCTGTTTAGAGCTCAAATTTTCCTTATCTATCAGTAAGGCAGCACTTCCGATAACAGCCACAGCTGAGGTTTCCTGCCCTGCTTGGCTCCAGCCTCAAGTAAGAGAACTACGTGAGACGCCAGGCCCCCACAGGGCAGAGGCGATGGACAGAGGGAGCAGCAGAGGTGACGGAAGAGAGGGAGCAGTGGCACCCTAGCGAGGGAACCCAGGAGTCCTCCGTGCTGAACATTTTCTCACCTAGCATCACAGCTTGTTAGATCTGGCAGTGAGTTCTCAGTTCCACAGCATAAGGCTGAGCCCCCAGGCCGACATGCTGCTCTAAGTAACCATTTCATGAGACACAAACTATCCGGTGTACCAGCAACTCCTGGGACCTGGGACATGGACACAGCTGTGGGCCACACTCCAGAGGGGGCGTGTGGTCATCCTAGACCACCAACTGCTCACCCCACTGGAGGAAGCAGACAGCCAGAGAGGCAAAGAACCTGGCCCAAGTAATGCGCATGGCGAAGGCAGACAACAGAGAGAAATTCAGTGGGGCCTTGAAACCCATCCAGGAGTACCTATCCCAGGAGCCTGCCTAGCATGAAGACTTCCCCATGGGTAAGATGGGGGAGGCAGGGAGATGGTCTCGCCACCCTCCCTTTTTCAGGCCATGGTCAGACCCTCCGAGGGGAACCTACCCCTGGGTTCACAGAACGCCAGCGCTGGAGACCAAGACTGCTGTGCCCAGTCTCGGTCTCTTTTCAGAAATGTTCTCCTGAGATCCCGGGAGTTACTTCTGCAGGTCACCCACCGAATCTTCAATGTCACTGGGTAGGGATGAGCCGGCACCCGGGCCTATTCCAGGTCAAATGTTCCTCCACCCCCATCTTCCTGGAGCCTCATTCAGGTTCAGGCAAATGAAGACCAAAGCTGGGCTACGGTCCCTCAGGACGAGGGACACACAGGGGAGCCTGGCTCGAGCTGGGCCGGGAGTCCACACTTGCTCTGCACAATGGGCTCTTCAACAAAAAAGAAAAGCCATGTGACCCCCGAACACGGGCCAGCGAGATGAAGGTGGCCTCCCGGACGCCACAGGCAGGGCCCCTCGTTTTCCTCGGAAATGACTCCACTGGAAGGGTCCCTCATTTTCCTTGCGAATAACTGCTTGCGTTTCAGCTCAGGCACAGCGTCACGGGAGTTCTGCTTCAGCTTCTACTGAAACACCTTCAGAACATGCCTTGTTCCTTTTCAAGGCAGCAGCTCCAACTCGACCCAGCTGGTCCCTCCACAGTCGCATGCCAGTCCCTCTCCCACCCAGGTGACTAGGGAAGCACCTACCACCCCACCTCTGCACCCCCAAGCTCAGGCCAGTTTCCTGGTCCCGGCCACATGGGGCCTCTGCAGGGAGTGGGTGGGGAAGGCGCAGATGAAGACAGGCCCGAGCTGCCGCCACAGCCCAGCGGCTCATTCTCTGGAGGGGAGGGGCAGCAGGCAAGGCCACCACAGCCCGAGCGCTGGTGCCGAGGCAAAGGCAGCCCAGACCCAGTCGTCATGAGCTGCAGAATGAGAGATCTGGGTTTTGAAAAGAGACACACTGCTGTGTGGATTCCACAATAAGTAGAACTTAATTCCCTCTAAAATAAAAAATGCCCACATATACTTGAGTTTTAAAAATCTTTTACTATAAAAGGCTCAATTAATTCCTGAGAACTTCCACATCCCAGGCTTTCCGACCGCATCAGAAGAGCCCACATACGGAAGGAAGCCCAGCGATGCTCAGCCCACCATGTCCTCAACACCGGCTGTGGCTGGGCCTCATGTTAACTCACGCCTCCTCTCACTCCCCCCAGCCTGGACGTGCTCCCTTTCTCTGGGGTTGGTCGTGGAGGGCACGACCACAGCTTTCCTCTGGGGTCCGGAGGGCTTAAGTGCAGACACACACCAAAGTGTATCAGCAACTCAGAAGGTATTTGGGGGCAGGTGTGGGGTCCCTGAGCACCCTTCCTGTCCTTCCTATGCGTGGGCAGTTGAGTCCGCACATGTCTCCTGAGCATGTGGATGGTCACTGCTGCCTCTCACACCCTCCCTGCGGCTGAGGGTGCAGCATGGAAGGGTCACTGTCACCGTTTCCGGGAGGGCCCAGAGGCATGACTCGCCCGAGGGGGGCAGAGCCAGCTAGCTCTGTGCCAGGCCACAGCCCTTTCTATTTCTCCCAGGTCCTCAGGCAGGGCCATGGTTGTGGGTTCCACAAAAGACTTCAAGACACATGGTGGTATCCACCCTGGAGCTGGGCTAGCTGGGGAGACATTTCTATCCAACACCCCTGGGCCAGGGCTGTGGGGTGAAGTCCTTTCTGAAGGTAGAAAGGACAACTAAAGAGAAAGAGTGTTCTGGCCAAGCACCCAAGCAAGCACACAGCAGCACAGCGGCCTGGTGAAGAAGGCAGGCTCCAGCCCACCCTGGAACAAACCTGAGCCCCCGACCCCGCAGAGCACCCTGTGCTGGGTTTAATGCACCACTGCAGAGTGGAAATGATCCCTCCCAGGGCAGGTAAAGGAGCCCCCACCCGCAGCTGGCTTCCGGCTACCACAGCAGCCTCTGAGCTGCTTCCTCCCGCCCTGGGCTGAGATGGGGTGTGCAGCTGACTCAGCGTTACTCACCCTACTCTGCAGTGCCTCCACCCCAGTGAAGAAACATGGCCTGAAGCCACAGCCTTCAATACAGCTCCCAAAATAGCCAGGTCTCCGCTACCTACCCATTAGGCGGTAGCCACAAGAGTAGGGTCTGAGAGCTGCCGCGTGTTCAGCTGTATACAGGGAGCCTCCCTATGCTTTCACCTGCCCGGCTAGGCCCAGCTCAGCCTGCGGCTCTGCAACAAAATGAAGCCTGTTTCACTACGAACCAGGCATCCTTGGAAAGCCCTCCTGTACCCTAAGCTAAGAACAGTCTCGGGAAATTCTGCCCACTTTGTGGGTCCTGTCCTCACCCTTTCCAGCTGCACTGTGCAGGCTATTATGATGTCACTACAATAGTGCTCCTCACTGAGCCACTTTAAGGACATGATCTCATTAGTCCTCCATGAGGCAGACAGTGAAACTACTGACGGTCCCAAGAGAAGGAGTCCCCAGACCTTGGTCCAATCTGCAAACACAACCTCCTCCAAGGATGTAAAAAAACAAAAAAACAAAAAAACAAAAAGCGCATTTCTGGGTCCGTTGTTCTCGTCCATCCTTAGCACAAGCACAAGCGGGATGGGGAAAGCCGGGGCAGAGCCGTGGGGCTGTGCTTGAGACCGGCTGCTGGGCTCCTCCCCTCACTCCTACAAGGCTGGGGCAGGAAAATGGGCATCACAGATGCTCCAGACCTGCCAGGTGGCTCTCCTACTTCAAATTCATAGTCAAAACCCTCAGATGCTGCTGGCCCCCGTACACCCCCATCTTGCAGCGCAGAAGGGAGAAGTGAGGAGGCTTGGCGAGGCCTGGGTGCCTGTCTGAGGCGGGGTGGATGCACAGCGTGGGCCTGGGATGCTGCCAGCTACACCCAAAGCCTGCAGCACTCCAATGCCACATTTCTGGCACATTTCTTCCACACAGTATCTTTTAGTCTTCTGACCGTTTGTCACTTTGCAGGCGTATCACTGCCCTCGCTGTCTCTAGGGGAGGCCCCCCGAGAGACCAATCTGGATGTCCCGCAAGCTCCTTTCCTCTGCCACTTTGGTGGCCCAGCTCACAGCAGGCCCCACAGGCTCCCCTCTCTAACGAACACCTCCAGCCCCAGATGCTCGCCTGGTTACGCAGCCTCAGGGACGTCCCTGCCCCAACCCCTGACATGCGCACATTGTCACAGGGCAGGGCCCTTCCTTGTGGGAACCATCCATGCCCAGCTAAGGGCCTGGGGAGGACGAGTGCTGGGTGGGGGAGCCCTCCCTCTCTCTGCACACCCCTGGGAGCCCACTTCTATCTGTGTATCATGGCATACGTGGCATGTGCTGTGGTCTCTGCCATCAGCACCTAAACAGGCTCAGCCTCTGCCAGCCTCATATACAAACCATAAATTTCACCCAGAAAGTGAAGTTCACTTACGCCAATTGTGAACTTGAACTTGAATGGGGGTCCCTCAAAGAATGCAGCGCAGTTATCATCGCTTCCCGTGGCCAGCCGGTATGGCCGGCTCTGCTTGATGTCCACACTGTTGATGACTTTGTTGTGTCCTGTGATCTCACCCACAGAAGAGCCACTATCCCACAGGAAGACTGCTCCAAACCTTGACCCAAAGAGAAGGATGGAAGACAAAAAAAAAAAAAAAAAAATCAATCCCAGAAGATTGGTAAGCAATCTGACAGCTGAGCTGCCAGTGCACAGAGGATGGAGCGACTGTCAGCAGGCAGCTCAGAATGCCACAGGGACAAACGAAGGAAGCACCAGGGTTCTGGCTCCACGAGGCATTTGTCCAAAGGACCCAAGAACAAAAGGGAGCAAGCCAGCACCTTCGGGAAGGGATTGCGTGTGTGTGTCTGTGGGGCCCCACGCCACAGGGCCTGGGGCTAGCTTTATGGCTTCGCTGCTCTCCTTACAGTTCTGTTGGGAGGGAACAGTTACCATTCCCTACAGGAATGAGATGCCCTATTCTTGGCTGACATTCAACAAAAACACTGTTTTAGTTACTATTTGCTACTGAATAAAGGAATTAAGACCAACAGGAACGACTTGAAAAGCCATGGAAAAACACCTACCGGAACACGTACGAGAAAGTGCCTTGCAGTGAAGAACAGACATGCCACTGTCAAGTTCAAGGGCTTATGGCCAGCCATGGTGCTGCAGGGGGAATCTGACTCTCTTGAAGTAAAAAAACCTGAGTTCCAGCACTGACCTCACCAGTTGCTAGGCCCCTGAGGTCAGTAGCCACCAAGTGCCACCCAGCCAGCAGCCACTGCCTCTCCCTCCTCCATCAGGGACCCTTGGGGGAGGTGCCCAGCTGGAACAAACAGTTCAGCCTCCCTGGCAGCTTCATGGGGCAGCTGCTGTGAGGGACCCCAACGGAAGCGGTGTTGCTCTTTCACTCCGTCCCCTTCTTGCTGCCTGCAGGTGGGCATGACAGCTGGGGTTCTAGGAGGCAAGGGACTCAGGACGTCAGAGAGATACACAAGTGCTGGGCCCTGGTGGCAAACCCACTGTGATGTGGAGTTCTGCCTTACCTGTGGCCGCAGCCAGTCCTGACAGGGCCCGGCACCTACCGGGAGCTCAACCCTCACGAGTCCAAGTTAGTACCGACATTAGCGCATCCCCCTCCCACCAGGGTCATGGCACGTGGATGCATGAGCCACGGGAACAGGGCAGG
>NC_045436.1:175410143-175441345 GCF_002776525.5 Piliocolobus tephrosceles | reverse complement strand
CTGGTTCTAAGGCTTTTGGACTTGGTCTGAGCCATGCTACTAACTTCCCTGGTTCTCCAGATTGCAGGTAGTCTGTTGTGGGACTTCTTGGTCTCCCTACTGATGATTTCCTAGGAAGCCGACTTTAATGGAATTTAGCATGTGAAAATACTGAGAAACACCTCTCAAATCAGTATCTGGAGAGGAGGGTCAGGAAACAATCCTAGGTAGGAGAAGCCATTCTTTTACGGAAAAAGGAAGAATAATGACTTGTTTTTCTAAGACCACCAGAGCGAGCACAAAAGAACCAGTGAGTAGGCAAAGGTCAGGAGCAAAACTGCCAGTTTATTTTAGTAACCTAAGGTGTGGAGAAGAAGTCTGTGGGCCTCTGGCAAAGAAGGCCAGCAGAGTTCCCCCCACAAGCTCTCGGAGGGAGTTCCAACAGTCCCGACAGCAGTGGGAAGCTGGGAAGTCCACGTGGTTCAATGGCCGAGAGCGGCTTTTCTAGGAGTGGGAGGGCAATAGGTGGGGCACGGGCGTGTCAGGGGCATTCCGCAGGTGCGACCAGGTAAATCTTGGTCTCTTCGGATTGACGTCACTTGGTGCATGCCCAGTTGGTCTGCACCTTCCCGGGTCGCCGGCTGCATTTTCGCGCTCGCGGGAAAAGTTGGGAGGGGGGGATGAAGAACCCGGAAGTGCACCATCTTGCCTCCGTTCGTCCAAACAAATAATTCAGATAATTCCATGGGATCTGCAGAGAGAAAATGCTGTTTTAGAGACCGTGTTAACGGCGGAGGGTCTTGACTATCAGTTGTTTAGGTTCTTGGCATTTTGAACAAAGAATTGGACAAAATACACACAGCAGTGAAAATGAAGCAATGAAAACATAGATTTATTGAAACGAAAGTATACCCCACATAGTGGGAGGAGGCTCAAGCCACTGGTTCAAGTGTGGGTTACAGAATTTTGGGGGGGTTAAACACCCTCTAGAGGCTTTTCATTGGTTACTTAGTTACACCCTATGTAAATGAATAGTGACTTGCAACCAGTCCAATTGGATGCGAAAGGCAACAAGTATGAGGCTTAAGTTACAAAGTTGTACCCCAGTGCAAATGAAGGCTAGGCTTGTGACCAGTCTGACTGGTTGTGGGAGGGGAACAATCAGAGAAACTTTCCATTTTTCATCTGCAATGCAGTGGAAAGCGGGGGTTCGCAAAGGGAGTAGCTGCTGATCTTTCTGTTACTCGCGTGTGGAGAGGCAGGATTTTCCTTTTGATTCAGTTCTAGGAAGTCAGCATGAATCAGCCTTATGCTCCCTGCCTCCCAACCTTATTCTCCTACCTCAATAAGATAAGGTGGCCCAACTTATTCACTGTCCCAGGAAGGCGTAGAACATGTTTTGGTAAGAATGAAGATGCTCAGATATCGTACTTAGTTCTTGGAGGACTTCAGTGCTTAGCTTCTGTGTGTAGAGAGCAGATGCCAGGTCACAAAATTACTCAGTATGTGTTTATCTCAACTCCAGGACACTAGGCCAGGAGCCATCTAGGAGGAGTTATGGTGGCCTGGAGGAAATTTGTGACGATGAGTACATTTTCTAGTTCTGATCATAGGGAGAGGGCCATTGACCAATAGCCCGAGCCTCTGATTCTGAAGGCAGTCTCTGTGTTTGTGCTGAGATTGTTCTTTCGATGGGCTGCTCCTGTCTAGTCACCGGGAACTATGAGGATTCTAAGATACAATTCCTGAAGTTACAGGCAAGAATCCTGCTACAGTCTTTTTGACCTTTCCCTAGACCTGCACTGCTGTGGTGGCCTTGAGAAAACAGGACTCCCAGACCTCTAACTAGAGGGAGTGTAAGTGACTAAGGCCCTTAGCTGCTGAACTCTGAAATCTACCACAGCACTTATTCTAAAAGACATGGCTCACAGAAGCTGCTCCCAGATGAGCTCAGCAGAGCCACCAACACAGGCTTGATCTTAAGATATGGAGACTCCTTTGATAGTGTGCAGGCTAATAAAGGTTTAGCAAGGCTGCCGTGGAGCCCTCTGCAAAATTAGCTATCTAGGTTCCTTCACCCAACTTACCTTCCCCCTCTCCTTCTCTTGGTGTCAGGCTTACACACAGTCTGAACACTCCTAGTCTGTTCCAGCCTCCCTCTTTTTACATAGGTATTGCCCATAACAATTCTTATGTGTTTAATTAAACATGGGCATCTTGTTCTTAGAGACCCTAGACAAACATGACTCAGTCTGAGATGCTTCTACTTGACCTGCCTTTACTCTCTTGAAAAACCAATAGTAGATACACAAAACATAAAAAGTAAAATATCAAAGCATACCACTAAAAAATCACAAGATGGCAAAAGAAGAAGAAAATCTACAAAACAACCAGAAGACAACTAATAATATGGCAGCGAGTCCTTACATACCAGTAATTACCTGGAATATAAATGGATTCAAGTCTAAAAAGGCAGTGGCTATATGTATTAAAGACAGACCCAAGTATATGTTTGCCTGTAAGATTCACTTGTCCTGTAAGGACACAAAGACAAAGTGAAAGGATGGAAAAAGATATTCCATGCAAATAGAAATGAGAGCCCAGGTATCTATCAGACAAAATGCTCAAGTCAAAAAAATATAAAAAGAGGAAAATATTTATGTAATAAAGGGGTCAAGTTATACATAGGCACCAACATCAGAACACTTAAATATAAATATTAATAGACCTAATCAGAGATACAGTAATACGCTAACAAGGGATTTCAAAACTCACTTTCAACAATAGATATATCGTCCAAAGAAACAAGCAATATCAGACTTTGATAACTATGCTTTAGACCAAATGGACCTAACAGACATACAGAACACTTCATTAGCAGCGGAATGCATGGTTCAAGTACACACAGAAGGTTCTCCATGATCAAAGGTTAGCCAATAAGTCTTAACAAATTTTTAAAAATTAAGTCTCTTC
This sequence comes from Piliocolobus tephrosceles, assembly GCF_002776525.5. Classification (NCBI taxonomy): domain Eukaryota; kingdom Metazoa; phylum Chordata; class Mammalia; order Primates; family Cercopithecidae; genus Piliocolobus; species Piliocolobus tephrosceles. The sequence goes on along the minus strand of NC_045436.1, from coordinate 175,438,393 downwards.
TGACCACAATGGCATAAAACTGGAAATCAACAGGAATTTTCAAAAATTAAAACATGAAAATTAAACATGCTGCTGAACAACCAATGGGTCAATGAAGAAATTAAAAGGGAAATATTAATCTTGAGGTAGAAGGAACCAACCTATCAAAGCTTATGGGAGGCAGCAAACCTATGGGGAGCAATTTTAAGAGGGAAGTTTATAGTAATAAATGCCTAGGTCAAAAAAGGAGAAAGATCTCAAATGAACAATGTTTCACTTCAAGGAAATAGAAAAACAATAAGCCTGAAGTTAGCAGAAGGAAATCAGCAGAAAACAGAGAAAGAGATCAATGAAACTAAGAGTTGGTTCTTTTTTAAAAAGGTTAAAATTGGCAAACCTCAACTCAGTCAAAAAGAAGAGGCACTACAATTGGTACCACAGAAATACAAAGAATCATAAGAGAGTACTATGAACAGTTATACTTCAACAAATTATATAACCTAGGAGAAAAAATAATCTGGACACAACTTACTAAGATTTGAATTGTAAAGAAATAGAAAAATTGAACAGACCAATAGTGAGGAGATTGAATCAGTAACAGTCTCCAATCAAAGAAAAGCCTAGGACTAGATGGCTTCACTGCTGACTTCCAACAAACATTTAAAAAAGTAATAGCAATAGCCTCCTCGAAATATTCAGGAAAATATTGAAGAGGAAATACTTCCAAATTCATGAGGCTAGCATTACCCCGATACCAAGCTAAATGACAATGGTACATGAAAGTTATAGTCCAATATCCCTGATGAACATAGATGCAAAAAGTTTCAACAAAACACTAGCAAACCAAATTGAACAGAACATTAGAAAGCGGCATTCACCATGGTCAGGTGGGATTTATCCCAGTCCTTATGGTTCTGGAGGCTGGAAGTCTTGATCATTTGGTAGCATGCTCAGGTTCTGGCGAGGCCCTATTCAGGGTTGCAGACAGCCGACTTCACAGTAGCCTCACATGGCTGCAAGCTTTCATGTCTCTCATGAGAGCACTAATCCTATTCACGACAGTCTGTCATGTTAATTTCAACATGTGGGGAAGGTACCCAAGCATTTAGTCCAAAACAATATTCATTCAGTATGAGAAATTTCATTCCCAACTGTTGGGATTGAAGAAAGGATAGGGTGTAAATATGATGATGAAAACGCCTGACTGTCCTAGAGCAGTTCCAGTTAACAAGGCAGCCACCTAAAGGAAAGGAGAAAGCCAGTAAAGACTCAGTAAAATCTACTGACATTTATCTTCTAGGTTTTGGATTCAGCTATGACGCCCCAGTTAAATGAGTCACACTTAACTGATTTTTTTTTAAAGCCAGTTTTAATTTGGTTTTACTTCCCAGGCATCTGAAAGAACCCCCAAAAAATGCACTCATTTTTTCTAGCTTTATTGTTGGAAAACATTTTTCCACATAAGAATACCACACATTTATATGGGTTATAAAGAGTTGTGAAATACACATCAAAGACATACACACTGCTAAATGAAACCAGGTTCTCAAACTTGTTAAGCCAATTCATTAAGCAATGTGGAAGTGGTTAAATCAGTTTCTGGCAGAAATATTTAATAGCACCAGAATCATGCAATAGAAGTTTCTGTATAATAACCAGATATAAAGTACCCTTTGAGATGGTATAGGGGGAAGCACATAACACTCGTCAGTGTAGTTGTCTTGGTCTCTCTTCTGTCTATAAAGCAGTACATGAAACTTGGTAACTTGAAAAGGAGCTTATTTCTTACAGTTCCAGAGCCTTGGAAGTCTAAGGTTAAGAAAGCACAGCTGGTGAGGGGGGCCCTCTACAGAGACCTGGGGTGGCGCAGGGGAACTCCAGGTGAGGGGGCTGAGCTTGCTGGCTCAGGTCTCTCTTCCTGGTAGAAAGCTGCCTGTCCCACTCCCGTGATAACCCATTAATTCATTAATATGTGAATGGATTAATCCATTCATGAGGGCAGGGTCCTTACGACCTAATTGCCTGTTAAAACTCCGCATCTTTCAATACTGACATATTGGGAATTTCCAACGTGAGTTCTGGATGGGACCAACACTCAAACCATAGCAGTAGTCTTGCCAAATTTAAAACCTTATTATTTGGATTAGGACTCTAGATTTATGCTGAGTTTACAGGAAACATAGAAGATAGAGACACTCTGGTGTAAATGCTGTTAGTGTCCTTCATCGATCCCATAAGTCTGCTGCTGGGAGCGCTGGCTGCCGAAGGTTACAGCAGTCCCTTCCTCTAGAAAACTGCCTTTGGCCACAAATGAGCTTTCTTGCCCAAGAGGTAACCATGCCCACCCACTCGGGACAGCCCTTACGGATTGGCTGGCCTGTGGTGCTGTGCTGTCCCTTGCTCAAAGGAAACTCAACGTTGTGGTGCCAGAGCTCCCTCTGGCGTCAGACTGGAGCTAATCACTATACCGTCCTTGCTTATTTTTCTTCCCAGTCGCGCTTCCCTGCTGTTTTCCCTCCTGAAAGCATTCCCTCAATACACCACTTTCACCAAAATCCACATCTTGGGCTCTGATTTTAGGAAATCCGTCTTAAGACAACTTATTCAAAAAGCAAGGAAATAGAAATGGGAATGTTACAGATTCAAAATGATTTAAGTCATGTGAAACAAACGTATTAATAAGGGTCTCTTCCCTGGATCCTGATTCCAATAAGTCAGCCATAAAAATGCCTTTGTGAAATAACTGGAAACCTGAAATGACTAGATATTTGATAATTTGCAATATGCAATTGTTGGTGTGTATTTTAGTTACATTGTGCTTTTTTTTTTTTGGTATTGTTTTACACAGAGCCTTTGTCCCTCAGGCAGGAGTGTGCAGTGGTGTGATCTCAGCCCAGTGCAACCCCCGCCTCCTGGGTTCAAGTGAATCTCATGCCTTGGCCTCCCAAGTAGCTGGGACTACAGATGCCCGTCACCACGCCCAGCTAATTTTCATATTTTTAGTAGAGACAGGATTTTGCGACGTTGGCCAGGTTGGGCTGGCCTCAAACTCCCGACCTCAAGCTATCCACCTGCCTCACCCTCGCAAAGTGCTGGGATTACAGGCGTGAGCCACCTCACCCGGTCCTATTGTGCTTATTATTTTTTAAAGGTCTAGTTTTAAGATATGTAATAGCAACTTTAGAGGCAGGATAGTGTAATTCTAAAGTTTGCCTTAAAATATTCCAGCAGTGGGACTGGCTGGTGAGTGAGAACAGAAGTGAAACACGATGAGACATACGTTGAAAATTGTTGGAGCCAATGATGGATACGTGGGGGTTATACCATTCTATCTGCTACTTTGTGTATAATTTTGAAAAACCTTATTACAGAAGTTTTTTGTGCTCTTTTGATACTGAGTGGTGACTTTCCTGACAAATTAACTGCAGCTGCTGTTAGTTTCTTAAGGCTCACTAGTTCCCCTAAGATAGAACCTGGAAATTTTTCTTCATCAGTTATAGGCTTAGAGTAGAAGCTCTATGGGATTACAGGGACTAGAGCCACCTAGAACCCATTTGATAATTGCTTTGTGTTGTGCCTCCATTACTTGCTGATGGGGCTGTCATCCATTAAGTTGCTGAGAGAATCTCTCCACAGGCCTCGACCCTTGAAAAGATTGTATGATCAGTTTCATTGGTGGCTGTGAGAATACAGCATCGCACAAGACCTCAGGAGAATCACCTCAGCATACACCAGGGAGAGAGCAGCACCTGCTCCCAGATGCAGTCAGCTGCTCTGCTCTGGGTTATTTCAAGCAGAAAGAAAGAGGCATTGCTATTACAGAGTTTGGGGCCACACATGATCCCACAGGTGCAGCTACATTCTTGCAGGTTTAAACAGTTCACGAAAAGACATTTTCCTGAAAATACAGGGTGGGGGGGGGAATGGCTAGGGGAAATTGACATTAGAACACAGCAACAACATTGCAATAAATCTTCCACAGAAGTCATCTTAATATCATTGACATAAACATTAATAAAGGATTCTAGTCTGATATGGTTTGGCTCTATGTCCCCACCCAAATCTCAGGTCGAATTGTAATTCCCACGTGTCAGGGGAGGGGCCTGGTGGGAGACGATTGAATCATATGGGTGAATTTTCCCTTGCTGTTCTCATGATGTTGAGTTCTCACAAGATCTGATGGTTTAAAAGTGTGGCACTTCCCCTCTGGTGCATGCGCTCTCTCCCCTGACACCATGTGAAGAAGGCACTTGCTTCCCCTTCACCTTCTGCCTTGGTTGTAAGTTTCCTGAGGCCTCCCAGCCATGCTTCCTGTTAAGCCTGCAGAACTATGAGTTAATTAAACCATGTCATAAATTACCCAGTCTCAGGTAGTTCTTTATAGAAGTGTGAGAATGGACTGATACATAATCTCAACGCTGGAACTACAGAAAAAGTCAATCCTAAAATTAATAAATGTGGTGTTATGTCATCAAATCTAACATTACACAAAATGATTAAGAGCATTGATTAATTTTTTATTCTTTTATTAAGTCTCTTTGAAAATAGATCATTCCCAGGTTTAGGCATGCCTCCCAATAAACAAAGGAAATTTAATTCTATTTTCAGGACAACATTCATCATTTGAAACCATCAAGTTATCAAATTAATTTTTAGAGTACCTTAAAAACCTGACCTTTGTTAGTAACTTACAAAAAAATTCCAAGACGTTTTACAGTTAGATCTTTGCTTTTCTAGAAATCACCAGAAAACTATCCTAGTATTAGTCTGAGTCAATTAGCCATTTTTGGAAATAAAAAACCTGATATAAAGGATTTGTCAGATAAATTTAACACACTCTCCTAGTAAAGTTTTAAGGAAAGTGGAACAAGTTGTAGAGTCACATAGTTTGCAATATAGTATGAGTTTCTGAGAAATAATAGATACTAGGTTTATTATGTTCAATTTAATTGAACATCTGTTTAGAATTTGTCCTAGAGAAGTTATGCTGGTGGTAAATCCTTTTTGCTTGTCTAAAAAATCTAAGATGTCGGCATCCCCATACTACAAGAATACCGGCGTAGGTTCTTCAGGTTGAAGGGAAAGAATACCAGAGGAAAATTTGAATCTTCAGGAAGGAATGGCATCACTGGAAATAGTAAAGACCTTTTCCTCTTCTTTAAAATACACAGTACTCTTTAAAGCAAAAATTATTATTGTCCTATGAGGTTTAAAATGTATGTTAACATTACACAATATAGCAAAAAAGATAGTGGTGGATAAGTGAATACATATTTACAAGATTTCTACATATTATGTAATAGGCCTAAATATCAACTCTAAGTAGATTGTGAAAAGTTAAGGATAGGTATTGTAACTCCTAGAGCAACCACTTAAAAGTGCAAAAGGATATTGCTAAATTGCCAATAGATAAATAGAATCAATTTCATAAAAGCTCTCAAAAAATAACCCTGTTGGGTTAATGCCTAGAGAGACTGATACCACAGGACTTAATTTCTCCCTACTTTGTTTTTTCTGTTTGAACACACCTATTGTCATTAAACTAGCTTTAGAATCGTTGTTTTGAGATAGTATAGCAACATAGAACATATAATGGGAGGTGAGGGGAAGGCTGTACAAGGGTGTGACCCAGTGGACAAGAGTTTCTCACGTAGGAGGAAGACTGAAATAAACATCTCCATCGTCTTTAATACTCCTTTAATTCACAGAGGTGTAGTGTACCAACACTGAACTATAAGCCAGAAAGACCTGGGTTCTGCGTCAGCCACTTACTGCCTCTGTGACTTTCGTATTGCACTCGGCTTTGAGTTTACTATCACTACTGTGAAGTTAATTCATGTCTCCCCTGGCACTCTGGATGACTTTCATAATACAGTGATACGATTTAAAATAGCTGACAGTTTATAAAGTACCACCAGGAAGCACTGAGGGGTCATGGAGCAATTTAGAAGTGAACAGCAAGTCCGTAGGCTAGAACTTTATTTTGACTAATTGAATACCGCCATCTGCTGCACAGATCTGGGAAATAGCAGGTATTAGATTTCCAGGAGGAAGGAGATTCCTTCAAAATAACAAAAGTTTGCTTGCTTTATTTCTTGTCCCTTTGACCTCATTTTCCAAGTGAAAAGACGCAGAATATAAAAACAAAAAGGTCAAAATAGCCTTGCAGAGGTCACTCTGACTTATATGAAAGGGTAGAGCTCAACTTTACAGGTCAGGTGAGATTTGAATAAGCCTCATGGTGAAAGGAAGGGATGGTATGAGGAGAACTAATAGGATCATAGTTAGCAGCCCTGGGGGAAACACTGGCCTGAAGGCGACCCTGAGTATGCCACTTCCCAGCTGGGTGCCGAGGCGAGGTCCCTGCATGTATAACACTGAGTGAGATAATAACGGTGGCAACCTCTTAGATTGTTGTGAGACTTAGCAAAATGAGCTATGTCTTGTTTTTAGGACAGTACCTGTTAGTACATAACAAATATTAGCTGCTACTGTTGTAACTCAGACTGGGAAGAAATAAAGGAAGTTGACTGAAAATTCACAAGCACCTTTGGAATAAACTCCATATTAGCCCCATTCTCCCCAATAGATTTGAAACAAGGAAGTGAAAGGAGTCAAGTGATGAGATTTTTCAGCTTCAGCAGAGTGTAAACACAGAATAACAGCAACAGTTACCTTTCAATGAGACTTTATGCACCAGATGTAGCTCTGTGTGTTACATGTATTAACTCATCTAATCTTGATATCAACTCAATGAGGTGGGAACTTTTAACATTCCCATTGTATAGATGAGGAAACAGGCACAGAGAGGGGCGAAGTGTATTCAAGGTCATGTGGCCAATGAATGACAAAACTAGTGTGATGATTAATTGCTAAGGCTAAGAGATGCCCAAGTGGCCGGTTGGATATTACTTGTAAGCTCTTTCTGGAAGAAATTAGCATTTGAACCCAGTAGACTGAATAAAGATCATCCTCACCAATGTGGGTTGGCATTATCTAATTTCATGAGAGCTTGACTAGAACAAAAAGAAGAAAAGCAAATTTGCTCCCTTCTTGTACTGGGCTATCCACTTTTGCTCAGTCAGTGGCTCCTTTGGTTCTTAGGCTTTTGAACCCAGGCTTAATCACCACTGGCTTTCCTGGGGCTCCAGGCTGCAGATGGTGGATCATGGGACTTCTTGGTTTCTACAATTGTGAGTCAATCTCTTCTCTTTCTGTATATGGGTTCATACATCTAGCATCCATCTGTCTATATTCTGTTGGTTCTGTTTCTCTCGGGAACCCTAACGTGACCGGAATGTAAATGCATGGGATCTTGTCCCACATTTCCACTGCTTAGCTGCCATATGAACCATCGAAAACCAAACCTATCTTCTTCAGAGGATGGCAGGGGTGAGGAGCTATAACTGTATTATTACAGTTCTTTGCATGTTAAGCTCTATGCCAAATTTGTACAGAATCTGGCAACACACAGTGTAGCAGTGAGGATGACCAGAGGTCACTCTTGTGGCCATCTTGGCTTTGGTGAGTTTTGGCCGGCTTCTTTACTGGAACCTGTTTTCTCAGCAAGGTTGTTATGACCTGTATCTTGTACTGACTTCCTATCTTATCCTGTGACTTAGAATGCCTTAACCGTATCTGTCTGGGAATGCAGCCCAGTAGGTCTCAGCCTTATTTTACCCAGCTCCTATTTAAGACGGAGTTGCTCTGGTTTAAATGCCTCTGACAAAGCTGTTTGTCTCAATGTTGTTTGTTTGCCTCAGTGTTGCTTGTTTGCGTCAAAACTGTGTGTACTGAAGCCACTCCCAATTTGGGTTTCTAGAGTTAGCAAATAAAAATACAGATGCTCGACCAGGCACAGTGGCTCATGCCTATAATCCCAGCACTTCGTGAGGCCAAGGCGGGTAGATCAAGAGATCAGGAGTTTGAGACCAGCCTGACCAACATGGTGAAACCCCGTCTCTACTAAAATTACAAAAATTAGCCAGACCTGGTGGTATGTGCCTATAATCCCAGCTACTCAGGAGGCTGAGGCAGGATAATTGCTTGAACCCAGGAGGCAGAGGCTGCAGTGAGCAGAGATCGTGCCACTGCACTCCAGCCTGGGCAACAGAGTGGGATTCCATCTCAAAAAAAAAAAAAAAAGTACAGATGCTCAGGTAAGTCTGAACTTCAGATAAAGAATGAAGTTTTTCTTTGATAGACCATGTCCCATGCAATATTTAGAATGTACTTATTTAGAACATACTAAAAAAAGTATTGATCTGAAATTCAGATTTAACTGAACATCTTGTGTTTATCTGGCAGCCCTACCTTGACTATATCCAGTAGGTGTGGTATGTTGCTAAAATTACCAGATGCGTTTCCTACTGAACACAGTCACATGCCTTGCTTCTCAAGCCTGACAATGAGCTGGGGCCCATAGAGTAAGTTCAGGCCAGAATGTCTCAGTTGCTTGAGAGAGTTCCAAATTAAAGTGAGTTGTGGGGAATATTCTAAACTTTTCAGAGTTAGTCCAGTGTGGTGATAGAAAGTAAGACTTAAGTGAGTTTAGTTCAAGGTATGCTAAGGCTTGGGAAAGTGGCTTGCCCTCCCTGATGCAAGCATGGGGATGAGTGCATTACAGATGTCTTCCACGGCTTCAACCCTTCACCACCGCCTGGGGATTTCCCTCATCCTCCCTTTGTTCTATTCTTACTTGATTTAGTCTCACTTTGAGAAGCACATAGTTAAGTAATTTTCTAGGGAGCTCAGATATGCCCTCTGGCCAAGATTGACAGACAGTCCAGGAGGCTGTTCTAGCACCAGGCAGCTTAGTGTTAAGAAGAATGGTAGGTTTTAGGAATAGGAGGGCATAGTGGCAGCATAAACTGTCAGAGGCAAGGTGGACACATGTAGAAATAGGCAACAAGGACAGAATCACAACTAGGAGGACTCACCTGTAGGAATCTATAGTGATAGTTAATACACCACCCAGTTGCTAGGGGCAAGGTCGATTGACAGCCAACAAAAAGTACCAATAGATTCATGAAAACTGAGACTGACATCAGCCTTCCCAGTGAAAAGCCATGATTCTTAAGTTCCAGAACTGAGCCATTGATTCAACAGAGGCCTGAATCTCCTTGAGGAAAGACTCTGCAATAGGACAGGAAGGATATTCACTAATTTCTCAGTCCTTCCTCATAAGAAGTTACAGCCTTTTATCAACATATCTGTACACTGGGGGAAGGGAAATACCCATATCTTTCAAGGACAATGGGATATAGGGTCTAAGAGGATGCTAAAACCATGAGGGCTAACATGCCTTCATGCTTCTTTCTTAGATTGGATGAGGTAAATAGAGGCCAGATAGCAAACAGAGTCCTGGCCTAAATCCATTTCACAGGGCGTCAGTATGTTCGTGGACTCACCTGTGTTGATTTTCCTGATCCCTGAGTGGATTGATCAGGATGGATATACTTAGTAACTGGCAGAACACTCACACTAAGTCCTTGAACTGTGGAGTACACCTATGTAATCGGAATAGCTAAGTGGAACCCTCTGAAGTTACCCAACCTCCAGGCCAAGACAGTAAATATACAGCAATATATTATGTAGGCTGGAATGGCAAGGAGTGCCATTGGAGTGCTGCGCTCAAAGATTTTAAGGAGATAGGGTTGCTGCTCCCTATTACATCTCCATTTCATTTGCCAGTTTGGCTCCTGAAAAAAACCAGATGGCTCACGATTGATATAACTACTGTCAACTCCATCAAGTGGTAGCCTAATTATAGCTATTATTATATTGTGGTTTCATAATTATCATAGATAATTATAACATAGCTTCTGCTACTTAGTATGTGGTCATTGATTTGGTGAATGTATTCTTTTCAATCCCATCAGAAGAGAGGATCAAAAGCTTTTGCATCTGCCTGGGATAGACAGTGCTACACAATCAGGGTCTTGTCCCAGGAAATTGTACTCTCTCTAATGCTTTCTCCAGCAACATAGTTTAATGGCTGTTCTATCATCTGGATATTACACAGACTACTATGCTGATCCATTATATTGATGAAATCTTGAAGATCTGACCTAAAAAGGAGAAAACAGAGATGACAGTGGAAGCCTTAATAAGGTATATGTGCACCAGTTGGTAGAAGAAATCCCTACAGAATTTCAGCAGCCGGCCAAATTTGTGAGGTTTTAGGGGAACAATGGTTATTGCATCTTACATATACTTCCTATTGTAAATTAAAGGAACTACGAAGCCCTTCTGATTTGGAAAGATCATATCTCATGCTTGGGAATATTGCTGTTATCCACTAACTGGGTTGACTCTGAAGGCTGCCAGTTTTGCAGGGCCAGGAACAAGAAAGCAATCTGCAACAGATTAAGGTACAGCTCCAAGTAGCTCTGCCACACAACTGGAAAATCTCATGGTGCTAGAGCGATCAGCATGCATGACCTGTTGGTCAGCTGCCCGTTTTTGTAAATAAAGAACTATTCGGTTCTCTAAGAAGTTTTCCTATCTTTGTTCTAGGGCAATGGCTCTCAAATTTCAGTGTGTGTATGCATGTGTATGTGTGTATTCCTTCTATTCAGAGGGCCTACAAATGCATGAATGGGGAGAGATGTGAAAGCCCCCCCCCTTTTTTTTTCTTTTTGAACAATAGAATAACACCTAATATAAAAGGAATGGAGTTCAAAATCAGCAGTGGATGCTGGGGATTAAAGTTTGAGATAGTTACAGTCTCAAAGTGTCCCCTGTAAGTTGCCTATTGATTATAGAGGGAAAAATAGTAGCTTTAAAGTGGAGCAAACTAACAGACACCACCTAAACAAATCATGAGCCCACCTGGTACCCTTATCGTGGTTTCTAAATGTCATTCCCAACTAAAAGGAAGCCTGTAATCTTGGAGAAGAGGCCAATTTCAGGATGAATACAGGGACAAGATGAGCCTGGGGCCACTCGTCCAGAAGGTAATGAAGTGTTCAAAGAATGACGCCGATGTATCAAAAGCACATATAGGCCATGTTGAGGAAGGTCCCACTGGACAAATATCTGAACATTTTAAAGGCAAAATAAATGATGGCAGTAATGAATAACAGTCATCTCTTGGTTTCTGTGGGGTATTGGTTCTATGACTCCCCATGGATGCCTAAGTCCCCCAGTAGGCCCTCTGTATCCTTGGGTTCCACATCTGTGGACTCATCCAACCACAGATCAAGTTCCCATGGATATAGAGGACATACTGGGTACATGTTAAAACAAAACAAAACAAAACATAAAAACATGAATCCATGTATCTCTCTCTATATTCTCTCTATATAAATGAGTAATTATATAAATGGGGAGAAGTCAAAGCTTTTTTTAAAAAACAATAGTATAACACCTAAATATGGAAGAAAGGATGGAGTTCAAAAATGAGCATTGGATGCTGTGGACAGAAGTTTGAGATAGTTAGTCTCAAAGTACCCCTTACAAATTGCCTATTGATTACAAATGGGAAAACAGTAACTTTAAAATGGAGAAACCTAACACATCACCTAAACAAACGATCAAAGCTAACACTAGCAATTTTGGAACAAATGAATGTCATGAGCCTTCTGATCAGAGGCACCAAGAAGGACACGCCATCACTTCTGGTGGAATCCTGCCATGCATAACCTGAATCAAATCATGAAGAAAACTCAGACAAACCCGAGTGTCTCTTTTTTTTTTTTTTGACTTTGACAGATTTTCTACCAAAAAAAAAAAAAGTGACCTTTACTCTTCAAAATTATCAAAAGGAGAATGAGGAGCTATTCCAGATTAAAGACATGACAACCACATCACGTGATTCTGTACTGGCTCCTGCACTGGGCTGGGGGTAAGGGGAGCTAGACCAGACAATGAGACAATTGATGGACATTTGATTAAAAACTAAGAATTAGATAATATCAGTATTAACTTCCCTGGGTTTCCTAATTGTACTGTGGTTATATGAGAGAACATTCCTATTCTTCAGTAAAAGGTTTTGATGTTTTAAGCTTAATCTCAAGTGGTTTAGAAAAAACGTGTGTGTCCCCATTTGTGTTTCTATGTGAATATGAATATACATTTACACAGAAACAAAAAAGGGGAAAGGTAAACAATTGGTGAATCTGGGAAAAAGCTATATAGCATTTATTATACTATTGATGTAATGTTTCTGTAGCTCTAATACCATACCAAAATTAAAAGCTTGGAAAAGACTACAAAAGAAGAAAGAGGAGACTACGGGAATGCAAGATGACAATGCAATGGTCCGGTGGGTCACAGTAAAGAGCCAAGACTTTACTAAGTGGAGCCAGTAATGGGTTGTAGGTTGGGGATATTTTGGAGAGATGACTGTAGCCATCGTATACAGGAGGAGGAAGATTGGAGACCTGAGAAACAGTTTAAAACAGTAGCAGCACCAACAACAAACTTATGAAAAAGCCCAGGGACTGAATGATGGAATTTAACCCACATAAGCATCAGCACTTCTCACTGTGAATCCTGATCGTGTCCCTTTATTCCTGAAAAGCTGAAGTAAGGAAATGTACTCAGTAAACCTTGACTAATCCATATCCATCTGTTTATGGACATCAGGAGATTACTGGTGTGGCTTGCTCAGTGCTACGTAGGAAACAAACTTCTAAGGGACAACAGACTCTCGCTCTGTTGCCCAGGCTGGAGCATAGTGGCACAGTCATGGCTCACTGCAGCCTCATCCCCCCAGGCTCAAGGGGTCCCCCCGCCTGAGCCTCCCCAGTAGCTGGGACTACAGGGCATGTACCACCATGCCTGGCTATTGATTGACTGATTGTTAGAGATGGAGTCTCACAGTGTTGCTCAGGCTGATCTCTAACTCCTCCTGGGTTTAAGCCATCCTCCTGTCTTGTCCTTCCAAAGTGCTGGGATTACAGGTGTGAGCTACTGTACCCTGCCAGTAGTAAAATATTAACCCTATTTCTGGATGACCAGACCGAGGCATAGTTCATTTACCAAGCTTTCATTAGAAATTGAGTTCTTGACCACCTGGAACATTTTCCCTGGGCCTTTGTGGGTATTTATCCTAGAGGATACGCTGCTTTTGGTGGGTTTGTGGTTTAGGAAAGAACGCAACTGGAACCAGGTCTCCTGGGGCCATAAGGCCCTGCTCTGCTTAGCATCCCCTAGCCGGGCTGGATTCTCAACTCTTTGTAAATCTTAGTCATCTTTCTCTGCTACTCTCATTTCCAAAGTGGAGATAAATAATAGCACCCACTGGTCCAGCGCGGTGGCTCACGCCTATAATCCCAGCAGTTTGGGAGGCTCAGGCGGGTGGATCACCTGAGATCAAGAGTTCGAGACCTGCCTGGCCAAAATGGTGAAACCCCGTTTCTGCTAAAAATACAAAAGTTAGCTGGGCGTGGTGGCAGATGCCTGTAATCCCAGCTACTCAGGAGCCTGAGGCAGGAGAATCGCTTGAACCCGGGAGGCGGAGGTTATCCACTCCAGGAGGCGGAGGCTATGGAGGAAAAGAGGAAAGATGGGCGACTGCGAGGCTGCAGAGGAGACTGCCTTTGTTGTTGAAGTAAGCAACATTGTAAAAGAGGCTATAGAAAGGATAATTGGGGCTGGGCACGGTGGCTCTCATGTAATCCCAGCACGTTGGGAGGCCAAGGCAGGCAGATCACAAGGTGAGGAGTTCGAGAGCAGCCTGGCCAAGATGGTGAAATTCCGTCTCTACTAAAAATACAAAAATTAGCCAGGCATGGTGGCGGGCACTTGTAGTCCCAGCTACTCATAGGGAGGCTGAGGCAGGAGAATCGCTTGAACCCAGGAGGCAGAGGTTGCAGTGAGCTGAGATTGCACCATTGCACTCCAGCCTCGGTGACAGAGCAAGACTCTGTCTCAAAAAAAAAAAAAAAAAAAAAAAAAAAGTCACCATTGGTGGTAATGTTTGTCGATACAGCAAAGTGAACCAGTGGACCACAAACGTGGAACAAATTTTAAGCCAACTCACCAAGCTGGGAAAACAATTTAAATACATTGTGACCTGTGTAATTATGCAAAAGAATGGAGCTGGATCACACACGGCAAGTTCCTGCTTCTGGGACAGCTGTACTGATGGGAGCTACACTGTGCAATGGGAGAATAAGACCATGTACTGCACTGTTAGTGCCTTTGGACTGTCTACTTGACCTCCCAGTCCATCCTATAACCTTTCTGCTTTTGTCTCTAGTTCATCTTCTAGCCACCAGCCATGAATTCAATGAACTCCTTTCTCGTTCTCTTTAAGTGTGTTTTGTGGCACTCTCAAAAACCAAATGACTGCACTGTGATGTGAACTGCACCAAAGTCCGATGAGTATTCCCCCTGTAGGTCAACTGCAGCCTGCGTTGCCACTTGTTTTAATATGACAACTTATGTCTAACTCTGAATATTTCTTTTCAAAGGTGCTAAAATCTGAAATCTGCTAGTGTGAAACTTGCTCTACTCTCTGAAATGATTCAAATACACTAATTTTCCATACCCTATACTTTTGTTAGAATAAATTATTCGAATCTTTAAAAAATGAGTTGATTACTTTCAGGTTCTTTCAACAAAAGCTGTTTTCAAAAACTGTTAAACACTTGTTCAGAGCTTTCCAGTATCTAAGATAGATTTAACTTCATGGAGGTCTGTGTGGAAATGACATTAACTTCACTAGGCTAGTAAAGACATGTTTTACAACCTGGTAACTTTTGCTGAAAGATATGAGCACCCCATTTCCAGAGGTGCCTTCCTTTGCTGTTTGAAGAGTCTGAAACTACATATGTTAGCCATGAAAGAGGAGACCATTTTCCCCAAGAGATGATATAAGATGGTTTGCATGTCGTTGTCCTCAAAACATACTGATACTGGTTTTTCAAATACATGCATTATGTGTCTCTGTTTAGAAAAGGGTGGTGAATATGAAGAGAACCACTCACGACATATTCTCATGGTTTTCCAGTAGCCTCATCATCATGCAAGAAAGATTATACCTCTGTGATATGAACACTCTCATTAAAAGAGTCAGGATTACATGTGTTCTTGGTTTGTTCAATAATAAAAAAATACTCAGTTATACAGTGAATGGATAACTGGTTTCATAGCATGAACTAAGGTCTATAACTCCCAGTTTTTAATACTAAAGTAACGAATGTAGAGGTGTTAAGAGCATTTGTGAGCTCCAGAAATAGGCTGCCTGAATTTGAAGATCGGCACCATCTCCTAACCAGGTATGTGCTCTTATGCGAAACATTCATCCCCTCTCTGCTTCAGTCTCCTTGTGTGTCTAGTAGGTATGAGTGTCTACTTCAGTGATTTGATGGGAAGAGTAAATAAGTAAATTTATATTAGAGCTGTTCCTAGACCATGGTAAGTGTACAATGTATGTTTGCTGTTAGCAGTAGAATTATTAATGTATTTTATAACACTGAGTAATGATATTCTTTGAAAATGATTATTAGCACCTGTGTTAGTCAACTGTGGCTCAGAAGCTCAGGTTTAACTGTACAAACATCCAATGAAGTCCCATAATATCTGCTGCTATAGTAAATTATTTGTCCTATATTAAATAACTGAGAGAAATCCGTAGCAAACTTCCTTCTGAACTGTGTATTGAAAGGGAAAAAGGAGGGTAATGAGAGAATTTTCAATACATTTTCATTTTCCTTCCTTCAGTAGACGTTAACATTCTGCCCAGGTCCCCTTGGATCCCTTTTACTCTGTACATCCTCCCAACATGCATGCATTTTCTTCCCATGGCTCACATTTACCTCTCTTCTTCCTATGATTGTCCTTGGGCTACTGGATCTGCCTTTGTTGCCCATACCACAAAACACACAAAGAGCTACAAGTGCTTTAGTTCAAGCCCCTTGCAGCAGGACTAAGGCACCTCAGATTCCAGGCTTCAAATTTGGATGAGCTCTAAAACGCTCTGTGGAAATTCTCACCCCTGCAGGATCAGGCTGTTGTCACACTCCAGAGGACTCTGACATCACACCCTTTCCTGACTTCTGCCCCTGCCTTGTTCTCCTTTCCCAGTTTTGTTTGGGAGGATATCTTTAATAAACAACTTACACATCCTCATCACGGGCTCTGATTCTGGAAACCCAAACCAAGGTCTTCCTAAGCTAATTCTCCCCTGGGTGCTCAGCAGATGTGGATTCTCATACCTAATGCCCTCTCCCCTCCTCTTGGAAGTGGTAAGGAATAGCGGGTAGGAAGGCAACAGAGCCCTGGATTTCTGTGCAGTTCCCAACTGCCAACATTGTCAAGTCCACATCTCATATTCCCTGTGCTTGCGACAGTTTAATATCAATTTTATTTTTCAAGGAATAACTGTTTACAAGAGGGGGAACCCTTGCTGGTCAAAAAATGTATAGTTGATCTCAAGGCAAGAAACCCTTCTTTTAGGCACTTAACAGGATACTTACAGACAGAGGCTTCCTGAGAGTGCCATGCTCTGGGAACCAAGAGACCTAAGGTCCAGACCTGATTCTATCAAGGCCTCATGGTATGAGCTGGAGGCCCATGGAATATAAATGACTAATATCCATATCTGCAAAGTGAGGGTACTTGGACCTATACACTTTCAAGAATTCAGAGAATAGACTCTCTTCCCAGAAAAAAACATCCATTGTGCACAGACATTTTGCATTCAATTTCAAGGGTTTCTAAATAGATCCCACTGAAGTCCATCACTGGATCCTTTACTAGATTATTTCTAATTATCTTAATAGTGCTCACATTCTATATTTCTGTTTTCTCAAGTCTATAACAGAGACCCATGTAATCAAGGACAGACTGAGAATGCTTAAGTATAAATTCTTCTGAAGCATGAGGATCCGAACTGTTTTAAATTTTGTTTCTTTGTGGAGCAAAGATGCTATTTACTGCCAAGAAGAAAATATGTGTTTTAAAAATCTCCCACGTGCTAGGAGAACACATCTGGGAACAGCATACATCTTAGGTCCTTGGTGGGGAACATGTCATCTTTCTAGCAGAATGGACTTGGAGTCTCACAAGAAAAGATTCCAATCCCAGCTCTATCACTTAGCAGATTTGATGATGAGCAAGAATAATAACTCAGATTCAAAGTAATTTTACTGTTAAAATGAAAAACCCTTATGCCCTCCTTATAGGGCTGTATTGCTAATAAAGTTAAATGAGACAATGCTCATACATTCTTTGGCACATTGTTCTCCTCCTCTGTTTTTGCTCTACTTTCTGTTCCTCTTCCTGTCTCAAAGGGTGGTATTCCCTGAATTCTTTCATCTTTGACTCAATCTTATCTGTACTTTCCTTCAGTTTTAACTTCAAGGGTAGCTGATGACTTCCAAGTGTTTACCTTCAACCTTGTCCTGTCCCTCCACATTCCGCAGTCATATAATCAGATGGGATGTTTTCTCATGGAATGGGTTTCTTTGCTTTGGCCTATTCACTAGACAGACCTGTTTTAGTAATGGGACTGCTCTTCCTTTCAGAGGTTTCCCTGACTGTACTTCCTCCCATCAGCAGGAAGGACATATAATCCAGATAATTCAGATTATCTCTTCCCATCCACTCAGTGATCTTCCAGGGGGCAGATATATGAGCCCAGTGGGGGGTGTTCAAGTTCCTTCCCAAGGGTTGATGTGGTTACTAAAAGCCAAGCCTCTTCAGCTATGATGATGATTGATCGGAAAATAAAGCATGTCAATTGTTATCGCCGCCATAAAGAGTGAGCCCAAGGGTGCTACAAAAGGAAATTCAAGCTGAGAGAATGAAAGAAAAATTCAGATTGTGGTTGATTCCTGGAATCCAGCTGTGACAGGTATAACCGTGAGCCATTTCAAAACCAAGTCAAACAAGCTTACATAATTTACATAACGAATTTGCAGAAATTAGTTTATGTAATTAAGAATCTGTTGTGTTATCTGAACTCAAGCTAAACAGTTCTCCTTGTGCTCTTGTTCCAATTGGAGGGCTCTAACATTCACTTAGTCATTCCAACAGAAGACCTGGAGTCATCCTTAACTCTTCCTCCTCCTCCTCTTCCGTCATGCCTACACCCATTATATCCAGCAGTCCTACTGTTCTTTAGTATTTCTCAAATTATCTCACTCTTCTCCACCTGAGCTCCCACTATCCTAATTCATACACCCTCCTTCCTGGGTTACCATTAGATCTTACAAGTCTTTGTGTCTCTAATCTTGTTCCTCTCATGTTACTGTGGTGTGAGATCAAAGAGAATGAATTTATATAAAACACATCTGGCCATGGCATTTATCCTGTTTAAACATTTTCTGAGATCCTATTTCCCCAGGATAACATCCAACCTCTTCACCTGGTACATAAAACATTTCATGTGGCCTGGTGTGGTGGCTCACGCTTGTAATCCCAGCACTTTGGGAGGCCGAGGCAGGTGGATCGCCTGAGGTCAGGAGTTTGAGACCATCCTGGCTAACATGGTGAAACCGCGTCTCTGCTAAAAATACAAAAACCAGCTGGGCGTGGTGGTGGGCACCTGTAATCCCAGCTAGTTGGGAGGCTGAGACAGGAGAATCAGTTGAACCCAGAAGGCAGAGACTGCAGTGAGCTGAGATTGTGCCATTGAACTGCAGCCTGGGCAACAAGAGCGAAACTCCATCTCAAAAAAAAAAAAAAAGGTTTCATGTAATCTTTAGCTGCTCTCTGCTTTCCACATTACCATCTGGAAACAGCACCCTTTGTAGTCATTACCCCCTGGTGATACGCTGTCACCCACATTTGGTACCTTTGCTCATCACTTTGGGAGAGCAGTGTAGCCTGTTGCTATTAAAGGAGGCTTTAGAATCATACTGACCTGAGTTCAAATCCTCATTCTGATGTGTACCTCCTACTGCTTGGGCAAGCTACTTAACTTTACAGTCTTATTGTTACATTTGAAAAATAGGGATGCTGATAGTAGTGGTTTCACTGAGCACAGTGTCATCAGAGTTAAGATTGCATGAAAAGCACTTAAGACATATCAGAAGGCAGCAAGGTCTGGTAGATGTTGGACATTTTTTTGTTGTTTGTATTTCCTTTGCCTAGAATGCTGTTATTGCTGACTTTGTCCCACTATTCGTTTTGCTGGCTCACTGCTGCACAACCTCTGACTCGGCTCACATATCTCTTCCAAAGGCATCCTCCGGTTAATCGCCCTCATTGCTCTTAGCATATGTATCAGACTTACCTTCTCATCTGTTCTGAGTTCCTTGATGGCCATGTCATCATCTTTGCATCTTCACTTCCTAACAAGTTTTGGATTGAATTGAATAGAAATGTTATCTTCCTCTTCAACCTCCAGTGGGGAGCAGGAGAGAACTAAGCAGCAACCATGTTAATTTCCTTGGATTCTTTTGCATGCTGTTGTTCATTCTTTTTTCTCAATACACGTAATTTAAAGTCATTCTACCTGTCCGCTTTTATCCTGTTAGTCTCTGACAGGTGAGATATTAGGAGAGACAGGATGTGTGAATACAAATAAGTAGAAACAATTTGACAAATGTTCTCGTTTCCTTCCAAGAAAAGCAGCTTTTTTCCTGTTTTTCTCTGGCCTTGGAATGATGGATTGTGAAAATCGAATCAACATCTCCTTTTATTACAGCACATTAGCTAGGCCCAGCCGAAGATTTATAGCTTTCTGTAAAAACAACAACAACAAAAAAAGAGTCTAGGGGAATGTTAAATACTCAGTTTTTACCATCCTTTCTGCTTTTCACCCCCACCCCAATCCTGTGGGAATAGATGGTTAACACATGGTGCTTAGGTAGTTACAAGGTCTGGGAATTACTGAGTCAGAACTAGATGCCCAGGAGAAAAGGCTGGTTAGCTTAGTTTGTTTCATGAGTCAGACTTCCAAAAGTGGCTTGGTTCTTATTCTGTCTTTTAAATATGGGGTCTCGTTATATTGCCCAGGCTGGTCTCAAACTCCTGGGCTCAAGTGATTCTTCACCCCAACCTCATGAGCAGCTGGAATTACAAGTGTGAGCCACTGCACCTGGCTAGCTTGGTTTATATGAAAAAGCAGTGAGTTTGGAAATGGTTAAATCCATTTGTCCTTTTTATAGGTAGAGAAACCAGGACTCAAGAAGTTTAACATTCACTAGCTTGGTGATCCTGGGGAGATTATTTTCCTTAAGTGTTATTGAAAGGAGAAAATCATATAAGGTCTATGTGACACCTATCAGAGTGCTGGTACGCAGGAGCACCTTACACTTTTTTTGTGTATACCTAGTAACGTCACTGCCAGTTCCCCTTTCGGTTGTATTTCCCCTAAGGGAGACGTCCTGTTACTCTTACCCACATTCCTCACATTTTTACTTGGAGAAGGGACTTTCTGTTCCACTATCCAGAAGTATATGAGGAGCACTTCCAGCTGTCTTCCTTATGAACTTTGCTTTGGCTCAGGGGAGGAGTAGAGAGGTCCCGTCCTGTTAGGGTAATGAGCTGAGCCTGTGTGGCTCCTCACCATGGTGATCATTCTTTTCTGGGTTCCCCCAGCCCACAGGATGTGTGTTGTCCCCTACTCCCTTTTGTGGGGCACTGACAGGGCCCAGCTGATCCTGTAAAGAAGACTGTGATGTCCTGCAGGGTGGCAGGTATCTATAGCATGTGAAATCTCAAGAGGCTTATTATGACTACATGTATCAACTGTGTTCTCCAATCTAGTTGCCAGAAATGAAGTTAAGGTATTTAACTCCATCTGACTTCTGTGTTATTCCTTGGTTGATTTCCTAAGTCGGGAGTAGATAGAAAAGTTGAAGGTGCTAGGCCCATTGCTCATGCCTGTAATCCCAGCACCTGGGGAGACTGAGCTGGCAGGATCACTGGAGCCCAGGAAGTCCAGACCAGCCTAGACAACATAGTGTTGACCCCATCTACACACACACACACGTGCATACAAATTGGCCAGGCATGGTTGTGCATATCTGTAGTTCCAGGTACTCAAAAGTCTGAGGTGGGAGGATTGCTTGAGCCCAGAAAGTTGAGGCTGTAGTAAGCCATGATCGCACCACTGCATTCTAGCCTGAGTGACAGAACATGAGTTAAAACGTGAAAGTTGAAGGCTAATGTATTAGTCTGTTCTCATGCTACTATGAAGAAATACCGGAGACTGGGTAATTTATGAAGGAAAGAGGTTTAATTGACTCACAGTTCTGCAGGGCTAGAGAGGCCTCTGGAAACTTACAATCATGGCAGAAGGGGATGCAAACAAATCCTTCTTCACGTGGCAGCAGGGGATGCAAACACATCCTCCTTCACATGGCAGCAGCAAGGAGAAGTACAGAGAGAAGGGGGGTGGAAAACCCCTTATAAAACCATCAGATCTCATGAGAACTCACTATCATGAGTACAGCATGGAAGTAATCGCTCCCATGATTCAGTTACCTCCCACTGGGTCCCCTCTTTTGTTTTTTTGTTTTGATACGGAGTCTTGCTCTGCCGTCCAGGCTGGAGTGCAGTGGCGTGATCTCAGCTCACTGCAAGCTCTGCCTCCCAGGTTCACGCCATTCTCCTGCCTCAGCCTCCTGAGTAGCTGCGCCTTATGACTCATGAGGATTATGGGAACTACAATTCAAGATGAGATTTGGGTGGGGACACAGTCAAACCATATCAGCTAATGTTAATATCTTGTAAGATCTTGATCCACTGGCCAGATGTGTTGAGAGACAAATTCTGGTGGCTGGGAACACAACTAATAAGGAGCCAGATCAAGGCTTTGGGCCTTGCCAGGACGCAAAACATCAAATATTAGTACAAGAGCAGTTGGTGGATCATGGAAGCATCTTTCTCCATTGCTCTTGATGAACAACTGTTTCTACTTAGGCTGATTGGGACTTAGGAAGCAGGGCCCTGGGATGCTCTAGCACTGATCTGAACTGACTTGGACATGTATAATCATTCCCTTGGCAAAGGGCGGCTCAGGCAAAGATAATGGGAAAAGTATATTTGAGCTTTGGTTAAGGCTCCATTGCAAAGAGGCAAATCTTTCCAGTGTGGCTAACTTGACCTTGGTGGGCGTTCCTATTTTTCTTGTTTCTTAGCCAAATCTGCGGGCCAGGACTTGAATCTGGAAAGACAGCTGTATTTCTTTTGGGGCTCAAGGCATTCCTGTAGGCTTCTTGCAAGTCATATGAAGTTAGCCTCAGACCACCTGCCTCAAATTCAGTTACTACTTTTGCTGTTTACAACAGCATCCAGAGCCAAGTTAGACAGCTAAGAAAATATGCAAATGAAATGAAAGTACTTTGTTTAGATCTTAATTTGAACAATAAATTTTGAGACAATCAGGGATATTTGAATATAAGATTGGGTATTAGACAATACCAAAGAGTTATTCATAATTTTGGGGATATAATATTTTGATTTATATAAGAAAAATATCTTTTTTAAAGGGCTGACTACTGAATTGTGTAGGAATGACATGTTTGCCATTAATTTTAAGGAAGTATTGCTTTGGGTATCAAATCTCTAAATCAATGTGAAATATTAGGAATCCCACTGGGACCATGCATATAAACTATATTCACATGCAGACCTATGTACATATGGGAATATAGTAGACTTTAATATCTAGCAAGTTATATGTTTCTAATCAGACTCCTCCACCCAAAGCAATAAGCCTAGATTAGAGTGAAATACCAAAAGTAATCTGTACTTACTAGTACTAACACTAGATTTGATATTAGTAGTACTATTTTTATTTTTATTTTTATTTTTATTTTTATTTTTATTTTTAGAGATGGGTCTTGGTATACTGCCCAAGTTGGTCTCAAACCCCTGGGCTCAAGCAACCTACCTTCTCAGCTATCTCAATAACTAGTACTATTGAATATTGTTCTGAATGTACCAGTCAAAGCAGTTAAATAGAAGAAAATAATAGGTATAAGAAGAAAGAACTTGGTATGTTATTTGCAATAATTATTTCTAAATATGTATACTAATTTTCTATGAATTATTGTATCTACTAGTACTACATAGATGTGACAAGTTGGAACTTTAATATATAGAAATTAGTAGTATTTTTTAAAACAGATTAAAAACAATGATTAACATATAATGGAAGAAAAGATCATATTTATAGAACTAAGGTAAAACAACTAAACACATAGGAATAAGCTTAAGAAATGTGGGGGACCTATACATAAACCATTTTTTTCTCCTTTTAGGTTCAAAGGGGGGCAGGCTGCTTATGAATGATTTAGCATCATCCCTTTGGTGGTATTCTCATGGTAGTGAGTGAGTTCTCATGAAACTGGCTGTTTTAAAGTGTGTAGCACCTCCCCCCTCACTCTCTTCCTTCGGCTCTGGCCATGTAAGATGTGCCTTTCTTCCCTTTTGCCTTCTGCCATGTATGAAAGTTTCCTGAGACCTCCCCAGAAGCAGAGGCCAACATCATGCTTCCCGCGCAGCCTGTAGAACCGTGAGCCAGTTAAGCCTTTTTTCTTTAGAGATTACCCAGTTTCGGGTATTTCTTTATGGCAGTGTGAGAATGGACTAATACAGGCATATACTCGATAATGATTTTGCTGGGTGAAATAGTAGTTCTAAGTTCTTTGAGAAATCTCCAACTGCTTTCCACAGTGGCTGAACTAATTTACATTCCCACCAGAATTATATAAGCATTCCCTTTTCTCCACAATCTTCCCAGCATCTGTAATTTTCTGACTTTAATAATAGACATTCTGACTGGCATGGGATATGACACCTCATTGTAGTTTTGATTTGCATTTCTCTAATGATTAGTGATGTTCAGCATGTTTCATGTTTGGCTATGCATATGTCTTCTTTTGAGAAATGTTGTCTTGAGAAATGTCTGTTCACGTCCTTTACCCATTTTAACAAGGGTGCTTGTTTTTCGCTTGCTGATTTAAGATTCCTATAGATTCTGGATATTAGAACTTTGTCAGGTGCATAGTTTGCACATATTTTCTCCCATTCTGGAGGTTGTCTGTTTACTCTGTTGATAGTTTCTTTTGCTGTGCAGAAGTTATTTAATTGGGTCCTACTTATCTATAAATATTTTTTATTGCAATTGTTTTTGAAGATTTTGTCCTGAAATCTTTGCCAAGATCTATGTCCTGAATGGCATTTTCTAGGTTTTCTTCTAAGGTTTTCATAGTTTTATTTAGGTCTTACATTTAAGTCTTCAATCCATCTTAAATTGAGTTTTGTGTGTGGTGAAAGGATGGGGTCCAGTTTCAATCTTCTGCATATGGCTAGCCTGTTATCCCAGCACTATTTATTAAGGAGTCCTTTCCCTATTTCTCATTTTTGTCAACTTTGTCAAAGACCAGATGGTTGTAGGTGTGTGGCTTTATTTCCGGGTTTCCTAACTTATTCCATTGGTCTATGTGTCTGTTTTTGTATCAGTACCATGTTGTTTTGGTTACTGTAGCCTTGTATAGTTTGAAGTCCAGTAGTGTGGTGTCTCTGGCTTTGTTCTTTTGGCTTAGGATTCCTCAGGCTATTCAGTCTCCTTTTTAGTTCCGTATGAATTTTAGAATCTCTTTTTTCTAATTCTGTGAAAAATGACATTGCTGGTCTGAGAGAAATAGCACTGAATCTGTAAGTTGCTTTGGGTTATAATGCCATTTTAACAATGTTGAGTCTTCCTATCCATGAGCATGGAATGTTTTTACATTTGTTTGTGTCATCTCTGATTTCTTTTTTTTCTTTTTTTTTTTTTGAGATGGAGTCTTGCTCTGCCACCCAGGCTGGAGTACAGTGGCTCACTGCCTTCCAGGTTCAAGCACTTCTCCCACCTCAGCCTCCCGAGAAGCTGGGATTACAGATGCCCACCATGCTGCCTGGCTAATTTTTGTATTTTTAGTAGAGACAGGGTTTCACCATGTTGGCCAGGCTGGTCTCAAACTCCTGACCTAGGTGATCTGCCCACCTCGGCCTCCCAAAGTGCTGGGATTACAGGCATGAGCCACCATGCCAGCTGTCATCTCTGATTTTTTTAAGCAGTGTTTTGAAATCCTTTTTGCAGAGATGTTTCACCTCTCTGGTTAGCTATGTTCCCAGGTATCTTACTCTTTTTTTTCTTTTTTTTGGCTTTTGTGAATGGGATTGCATTCTAGATTTTGCCCTCAGCTTGGATGTTACTGGTGTATAATTTTTGTACAGTAATTTGACATTCTGAAACTTCACTGCAGTTGTTCATCAGTTCTAGTAGCCTTTGGACAGAGACGATGGGGTTTTCTAGATAGGAACATATTGTCTGCAAAGAGGTAGTTTGACTTCCTCTCTTTCTATTTGAATAATATTGAGACTTCCTACGTATGCAAACACATGATATGCCTCTGTTGTCTATCATTTTTTTCACCATGTCAAAAATGGAAATACATCTTTATATATCGTAAACAAATTATAATCTCAGGTAATGCCCGTCATTCAAAAAATATACTTTAAATGTTACTTAACTAGTATTTATCTGGAGAAATAAACATTTCGGAAGAGCCCAAGGGAATGGCAAAAAGAGAAGGGAAGTGGTGAAGGGTAGAAGAAAAGAGCTAATACAGCGGAGTCTGAGACTGATCTTTAGAAGGGTCTGCTTGAAGGTTGGCCCCAGGCTAGTAAACAGTTACTCACACTGATAGGAAGTTTCCTCTCAATAAGAATGGCTCACTGTGCCCATTGTGTGCAGACAATGTGGTCTGCGCTGAATGAATGCCAGGCAGAGGGTGTCAACAAAACCAGGCCCCAATAAAAACTGTTTTTTTTTTATGAGCTCTAATAAAAACCTCTAATGAGCTTCCCAGACAGGTACTTACTTTGTCACAACTCCTTGCAGTAGGAATTAAGTGTGCCCTGTGTGACTCCACAATTAGAAGATTCCTGGGGGCTTTCACCTGGTTTCCTCTGGACTTGTTTGTCTGTACCCTCCCCTTTTGCTCACTGTATTTTGTATCCCTTCACTGTGGTAAATCTTAGCTACAAGTATGACTATATGATGGGTCCTGAGAGCTCTTGCAGTGGGTCATGAAAACTCGGGGTGGTCTTGGCGGGACCCCTGACACAGATGGAGACTTGAAGGAGATGCTTGGAAAGACAGACGACAACTCAGGAAGAAACACTGATTTGGAAAGGCTAGAGAAAGGAAGGTTTTAAGAAAACTAGAATGATTAATTTTCAAATGCTTCTGAGCAACACTAAAATTAAAATGCAAGTGTTAAAGTAGTTTACTAAAAGCTAAATAAGACAACCTGGCCAGAAGCCTATATGACAAACATTGCCAAATTGAGGCAAGGGGATGCATATTGTTGTCTGATTGTTTCTCTTTTTTTTTTTTTGAGACGGAGTCTCCCTCTGCTGCTTGGGCTGGAGTGCAGTGGTGCGATCTCGGCTCATTGCAAGCTCCCCCTCCCGGGTTCACGCCATTCTCCTGCCTCAGCCCTCCGAGTAGCTGGGACTACAGGCGCCCGCCACCACGCCCGGCTAATTTTTTGTACTTTTAGTAGAGACGGGGTTTTACCGTGTTAGCCAGGATGGTCTTGATCTCCTGACCTCGTGATCTGCCCGCCTCAGCCTCCCAAAGTGCTGGGATTACAGGCGTGAGCCACCTCACCCGGCCTGATTGTTTGTCTTCAAGTCTAGATTGTAGACTAAAGGTTAATAGAGAAACTTCACATATGTGCACTGTTGTGGATCGAATTGTGTTCCCTCAAGTCTAAAGCCCGTGAAGTTATAAATGTAACTGTATATAGAAATAGGATCTCTGCGGATATAATTAGGTGGTCATACTGGATTACAGTGGACTCTAAATCCAATATGGCTGGTATCCTTAGAAGAGAGAAATTTGAATACAAAGACACAGTGGGGAAAGGCAAAGCAAGATGATAGAATAGAAAGCCCCACTGATTGTCCCCCCAACAAGAAGACCAAGTTAACACCTATCTACACAGACAAAAAACACCTTTATAGGAACTAATAATCATGTGAGCACACACAGCACCTGGTTTTAACTTCATATAGCTGAAAGGGGCACTAAGCCCTGAATTGCCAACACCACCCCTCCCTCACCCGTTGGCAGCAGCAGGCACAGCTGCATGATGCAGAGGGCATCTCTGGGTGCTGAGGGAGGGAGAACACAGTAATTGTGAGGCCTTGAACTCAGTGCTGTCCTGTTAGAGCAGAAAGGAAATCCCGACCAAATTTAGCTAATGTCCACCCAGAGAGGGAGCATTTATTATTATTTCTTTTTGTAGTGCTAAGTTTTTGTTCCCTTTTCTTTGTTTGTGTATCTGCTATAGTTTTTTGCTTTGTGTTTACTTAGGACTGAAATAAAACATCTCGTAAGTATAACAGACTATTTTACACTGATAACATAAATTCTGTTGCATACAGAAACATTAGACTTGTACCTGTCCCCCACACAATTTTTCACTTATTTCACTGTTTACATTTTTTATATTATATATTTCTTAAAGACTTGTAGCTGTTATTATTTCTGTTTTGACTTTTTAAAAATTACACTTTAAGTTCTGGGATACATGTGCAGAATGTGCAGGTTTGTTACATAGGTGTACATGTGCCATGGTGGTTTGCTGCACCCATCAACCTGTCATCTACATTATGTATTTCTCCTAATGCTATCCCTCCGCTAGTCCCCCACTCCCCAACAGTGTGTGATGTTCCCCTCCCTGCTGTGTCCATGTGTTCTCATCGTTCAACTCCCACTTATGAGTGAGAATAGGCAGTGTTTGGTTTTCTGTTCCTATATTAGTTTGCTAAGAATGATGGTTTCCAGTGGACATGAACTCATCCTTTTTTATGGCTGCATAGTATTCCATGGCATATATCTGCTACATTTTCTTTATCCAGTCTATCATTGATGGGCATTTGGGTTGGTTCCAAGTCTTTGCTATTGTGAACAGTGCTGCAGTAAATATATGTGTGCATGTGTCTTTATAGTAGAATGATTTATAATCCTTTGGGTATATACCCAGTAATGGGATTGCTGGGTCAAAGATCCTTGAGGAATTGCCACACTGTGTTCCACAATAGTTGAACTGATTTACACTCCCAACAGCAGTGGGGATGTAAAAGCATTCCTATTTCTCCACATCCTCTCCAGCATCTATTATTTCCTGACTTTGTAATGATTGCCATTCTAACTGACGTGAGATAGCATCTCATTCTGGTTTGTATTTGCATTTCCCTAATGACCAGTGATGATGAGCTTTTTTTCATATGTTCATTGGCTGCATAAATGTCTTCTTTTTTTTTTTTTTTTTTTTTTTTTTTTTTTTTTTTTTTTTTTT
>NC_045436.1:175409554-175410043 GCF_002776525.5 Piliocolobus tephrosceles | reverse complement strand
TTTTTTTTTTTTTTATTATACTTTAAGTTCTAGGGTACATGTGCATAACGTGCAGGTTTGTTACATATGTATACTTGTGCCATGTTGGTGTGCTGCACCCATCAACTCGTCAGCACCCATCAATTCATCATTTATATCAGGTATAACTCCCCAATGCAATCCCTCCCCCCTCCCCCCTCCCCATGATAGGCCCCAGTGTGTGATGTTCCCCTTCCCGAGTCCAAGTGAGCTCATTGTTCAGTTCCCACCTATGAGTGAGAACATGCGGTGTTTGGTTTTCTCTTCTTGTGATAATTTGCTAAGAATGATGGTTTCCAGCTGCATCCATGTCTCTACAAAGGACGCAAACTCATCCTTTTTTATGGCTGCATAGTATTCCATGGTGTATATGTGCCACATTTTCTTAATCCAGTCTGTCACTGATGGACATTTGGGTTGATTCCAAGTCTTTGCTATTGTGAATAGTGCCGCAATAAACATACATGTGCA
>NC_045436.1:175371014-175404554 GCF_002776525.5 Piliocolobus tephrosceles | reverse complement strand
ATTCTCTTTGAAGCAATTGTGAATGGAAGTTCATTCCTGATTTGGCTCTCTGCTTGTCTGTTACTGGTGTATAAGAATGCTTGTGATTTTTGCACATTAATTTTGTATCCTGAGACTTTGCTGAAGTTGCTTATCAGCTTAAGAAGATTTTGGGCTGAGACGATGGGGTTTTCTAAATACACAATCATGTCATCTGCAAACAGGGACAATTTGACTTCCTCTTTTCCTAACTGAATACCCTTGATTTCTTTCTCTTGCCTGATTGCCCTAGCCAGAACTTCCAACACTATGTTGAATAGGAGTGGTGAGAGAGGGCATCCCTGTCTTGTGCCAGTTTTCAAAGGGAACTTTTCCAGTTTTTGCCCATTCAGTATGATATTAGCTGTGGGTTTGTCATAAATAGCTCTTATTATTTTGAGGTACGTTCCATCAATACCGAATTTGTTGAGCGTTTTTAGCATGAAGGGCTGTTGAATTTTGTCAAAAGCCTTTTCTGCATCTATTGAGATAATCATGTGGTTCTTGTCTTTGGTTCTGTTGATATGCTGGATTACGTTGATTGATTTGCGAATGTTGAACCAGCCTTGCATCCCAGGGATGAAGCCCACTTGATCATGGTGGATAAGCTTTTTGATGTGCTGCTGAATCCGGTTTGCCAGGATTTTATTGAGGATTTTTGCATCGATGTTCATCAGGGAGATTGGTCTAAAATTCTCTTTTTTTGTTGTGTCTCTGCCAGGCTTTGGTATCAAGATGATGCTGGCCTCATAAAATGAGTTAGGGAGGATTCCCTCTTTTTCTATTGATTGGAATAGTTTCAGAAGGAATGGTACCAGCTCCTCCTTGTACCTCTGGTAGAATTCAGCTGTGAATCCATCTGGTCCTGGGCTTTTTTTGGTGGGCAGGCTATTAATTGTTGCCTCAATTTCAGAGGCTGCTATTGGTCTATTCAGGGATTCAACTTCTTCCTGGTTTAGTCTTGGAAGAGTGTACGCGTCCAGGAAATTATCCATTTCTTCTAGATTTTCTAGTTGATTTGCGTAGAGGTGTTTATAGTATTCTCTGATGGTAGTTTGTATTTCTGTGGGGTCGGTGGTGATATCCCCTTTATCATTTTTTATTGCATCTATTTGATTCCTCTCTCTTTTCTTCTTTATTAATCTTGCTAGCGGTCTGTCAATTTTGTTGATCTTTTCAAAAAACCAACTCCTGGATTCATTGATTTTTTGGAGGGTTTTTTGTGTCTCTATCTCCTTCAGTTCTGCTCTGATCTTAGTTATTTCTTGCCTTCTGCTAGCTTTTGAATGTGTTTGCTCTTGCCTCTCTAGTTCTTTTAATTGTGATGTTAGAGTGTCAATTTTAGATCTTTCCTGCTTTCTCTTGTGGGCACTTAGTGCTATAAATTTCCCTCTACATACTGCTTTAAATGTGTCCCAGAGATTCTGGTATGTTGTATCTTTGTTCTCATTGGATTCAAAGAACATCTTTATTTCTGCTTTCATTTCGTTATGTACCCAGTAGTCATTCAGGAGCAGGTTGTTCAGTTTCCATGTAGTTGAGCGGTTTTGATTGAATTTCTTAGTCCTGAGTTCTAGTTTGATTGCACTGTGGTCAGAGAGACAGTTTGTTATAATTTCTGTTCTTTTACATTTGCTGAGGAGTGCTTTACTTCCAATTATGTGGTCAATTTTGGAATAAGTGTGATGTGGTGCTGAGAAGAATGTATATTCTGTTGACTTGGGGTGGAGAGTTCTATAGATGTCTATTAGGTCCGCTTGGTGCAGAGATGAGTTCAATTCCTGGATATCCTTGTTAACTTTCTGTCTCGTTGATCTGTCTAATGTTGACAGTGGAGTGTTGAAGTCTCCCATTATTATTGTATGGGAGTCTAAGTCTCTTTGTAAGTCTCTAAGGACTTGCTTTATGAATCTGGGTGCTCCTGTATTAGGTGCATATATATTTAGGATAGTTAGCTCTTCCTGTTGGATTGATCCCTTTACCATTATGTAATGGCCTTCTTTGTCTCTTTTGATCTTTGATGGTTTAAAGTCTGTTTTATCAGAGACTAGGATTGCAACCCCTGCTTTTTTTTGTTCTCCATTTGCTTGGTAGATCTTCCTCCATCCTTTTATTTTGAGCCTATGTATGTCTCTGCATGTGAGATGGGTCTCCTGAAGACAGCAGACTGATGGGTCTTGACTCTTTATCCAGTTTGCCAGTCTGTGTCTTTTAATTGGAGCATTTAGTCCATTTACATTTAAGGTTAATATTGTTATGTGTGATCTTGATCCTGCCATTATGATATTAACTGGTTATTTTGCTCATTAGTTGATGCAGTTTCTTCCTAGGCTCGATGGTCTTTACATTTTGGCATGTTTTTGCAGTGGCTGGTACCGGTTGTTCCTTTCCATGTTTAGGGCTTCCTTCAGGGTCTCTTGTAAGGCAGGCCTGGTGGTGACAAAATCTCTAAGCATTTGCTTATCTGTAAAGAATTTTATTTCTCCTTCACTTATGAAACTTAGTTTGGCTGGATATGAAATTCTGGGTTTAAAATTCTTTTCTTTAAGAACGTTGAATATTGGCCCCCACTCTCTTCTGGCTTGTAGAGTTTCTGCCGAGAGATCTGCTGTCAGTCTGATGGGCTTCCCTTTGTGGGTAACCCGACCTTTCTCTCTGGCTGCCCTTAAGATTTTTTCCTTCATTTCAACTTTGGTGAATCTGGCAATTATGTGTCTTGGAGTTGCTCTTCTGGAGGAGTATCTTTGTGGCGTTCTCTGTATTTCCTGAATTTGAATGTTGGCCTGCCCTGCTAGGTTGGGGAAGTTCTCCTGGATGATATCCTGTAGAGTGTTTTCCAATTTGGTTCCATTTTCCCCCTCACTTTCAGGCACCCCAATCAGACGTAGATTTGGTCTTTTGACATAATCCCATACTTCTTGCAGGCTTTGTTCATTTCTTTTTCTTCTTTTTTCTTTTGGTTTCTCTTCTCGCTTCATTTCATTCATTTGATCCTCAATCGCTGATACTCTTTCTTCCAGTTGATCGAGTCGGTTACTGAAGCTTGTGCATTTGTCACGTATTTCTCGTGACATGGTTTTCATCTCTGTCATTTCGTTTATGACCTTCTCTGCATTAATTAGTCTAGCTGTCAATTCTTCCACTTTTTTTTCAAGATTTTTAGTTTCTTTGCGCTGGGTACGTAATTCCTCCTTTAGCTCTGAGAGGTTTGATGGACTGAAGCCTTCTTCTCTCATCTCATCAAAATCATTCTCTGACCAGCTTTGATCCGTTGCTGGCGATGGGCTGTGCTCCTTTGCAGGAGGAGATGCGCTCTTATTTTTTGAATTTCCAGCTTTTCTGCCCTGCTTTTTCCCCATCTTTGTGGTTTTATCTGTCACTGGTCTTTGATGATGGTGACGTACTGATGGGGTTTTGATTTAGGTGTCCTTCCTGTTTGATAGGTTTCCTTCTGACTCTCAGGACCCTCAGCTATAGGTCTGTTGGAGATTGCTTGAGGTCCACTCCAGACCCTGTTTGCCTGGGTATCAGCAGCAGAGGTTGCAGAAGATAGAATATTGCTGAACAGCGAGTGCACCTGTCTGATTCTTGCTTTGGAAGCTTCCTCTCAGGGGTGTACTCCACCCTGTGAGGTGTGGGGTGTCAGACTGCCCCTAGTGGGGGATGTCTCCCAGTTAGGCTACTCAGGGGTCAGTGACTCACTTGAGCAGGCAGACTGCCCCTTCTCAGATCTCAACCTCCGTGTTGGGAGATCCCCTGCTCTCTTCAAAGCTGTCAGACAGAGTCGTTCGCGTTTCACAGGCTTCTACTCCTTTAGCTGAGCCCTGTCCCCAGAGGCGCAGTCTACAGAGACAGGCAGGTTTCCTTGAGCTGCTGTGAGCTCCACCCAGTTCCAGCTTCCCAGCGGCTTTAGTTACCTACTTAAGCCTCAGCGATGGCGGGCGCCCCTCCCCCAGCCTCGCTGCTGCCTTGCGGTTAGATTGCCGCAGACTGCTGTGTTAGCAAGGAGAGAGGCTCCGCGGGCGTGGGACCCTCCCGGCCAGGTGTGGGATACAATCTCCGGTGTGCCGGTGTTACAGCGCAGTATTGGGGTGGGAGTTACCCGATTTTCCAGGTGTTGTGTGTCTCAGTTCCCCTGGCTAGGAAAAGGGACTCCCTTCCCCCTCGCGCTTCCCAGGTGAGGCGATGCCTCGCCCTGCTTCAGCTCTCGCTGGTCGGGCTGCAGCAGCTGACCAGCACCGATTGTCCGGCACTCCCGAGTGAGATGACCCCAGTACCTCAGTTGAAAATGCAGAAATCGCCGGTCTTCTGTGTCGCTCGCGCTGGGAGTTGGAGACTGAAGCTGCTCCTATTCGGCCATCTTGCTCCGCCCCGCATAAATGTCTTCTTTTGAGAAGTGTCTGTTCACATCCTTTGCCCACTTTTTGATTTTTTTTTTCTTGTAAATTTGTTTAAGTTCCTTGTAGAATATGGATACCAGCCATTTGTCAGATGGATAGATTGCAAAGATTTTCTCCCATTCTTTAGGTTGCCTGTTCACTCTGATGATAGTTTATTTTGCTGTGCAGAAGTCCTTTAGTTTTATTAGATCCCATTTGTCAATTTTAGCTTTTGTTGCAATTTCTTTTTCTGTTTTAGTCATGAAATCTTTGCCCATACCTACATCCTGAATGGTATAGCCTAGGTTTTCTTCTAGGGTTTTCATGGTTTTAGTTTTTACATTTAAGTCTTTAATCCATCTTGAGTTAAATTTTTGTATAAGGTATAAGGAAGGCATCCAGTTTCAGTTTTAAGCATATGGCTAGCCAGTTTTCCCAACACCGTTTATTAAATAAGGAATCCTTTCCACATAGCTTGTTTTTGTCAGGTTTGTCAAAGATCAGATGGTTGTAGATGTGTGGTAGTATTTCTGAGGCCTCTGTTCTGTTCCATTGGTCTATATATCTGTTTTGCTACCCGTACCACGCTGTTTTGGTTACTGTAGCCTGGTAGTATAGTTTGAAGTCAGGTAGTATAATGACTCCAGCTTTGTTCTTTTAGCTTAGGATTGTCTTAGCTATACAGGCTCCTTTTTTGGTTCCAAATGAAATTTAAAGTAGTTTTTTCTAATTCTGTGAAGAAAGTAAATAGTAACTTGATGGGGATAGCATTGAATCTATAAATTAATTTTAGCAATATGGCCATTTTCATGATATTGAATCTTCCTATCCGTGAACGTGGAATAGTTTTCCATTTGTGTCCTCTCTCATTTCCTTGAGCAATGATTTGTTCTTCTCCTTGAAGACGTCTTTCACATCCCTTGTAAATTGTATTCCTAGGTATTTTATTCTCTTTGTAGCAATTGTGAATGGGAGTTCACTCATGATTTGGCTCTCTATTATTGGTGTATAGGAATGCTTGTGATTTTTGCACACTGATTTTGTATCCTGAGACTGTGCTGAAGTTGCTTATCAGCTTAAGGAGATTTTGGGCTGAGACAATGGGGTTTTCTAAATATACAATCATGTCATCTGCCAACAGAAACAATTTGACTTCCTCTCTTCTTATTTGAATACCCTTTATTTGTTTCTTTTGCCTGATTGCCCTGGTCAGAACTTGCAATACTGTGTTGAATAGGAGTGGTGAGAGAGGACATACTTGTCTTGTGCTGGTTTTCAAAGGAAATGCTTCCAGCTTTTGCCCACTCAGTATGGTATTGGCTGTGAGTTTGTCATAAATAGCTCTTATTATTTTTAGATATGTTCCATCAATACCTAGTTTATTGAGTTTTTAGCATGAAGGGGTGTTAAATTTTATTGAAGGCCTTTTCTGCATCTATTGAGATAATCATGTGGTTTTTGTCATTGGTTCTGTTTATGTGATGCATTACGATGATTGATTTGCATATGTTGAACTAGCCTTGCATCCCAGGAATGAAGCCTACTTGATCATGGTGGCTGAGCTTTTTGATGTGCTACTGGATTTGGTTTGCCGGTATTTTATTGAGGATTTTGTTCATCAGGGATATTGGCCTGAAATTTTCTTTTTTTGTTGTGTCTCTGCCATGTTTTGGTATCAGGATAATGCCTTATAAAGTGAGTTAGGGAGGAGTCCCTCTTTTTGTATTGTTTGAAATTGTTTCAGAAGGAATGATACCAGCTCCTCTTTGTACCTGTGGTAGAATTCGGCTGTGAATCCATCTGGTCCTGGGCTTTTTTTGTTAGGTAGGCTATTCATTTCTGCCTCAATTTCAGAACTTATTGGTCTATTCAGGGATTCGACTTCTGCCTGGTTTAGTCCTGGGAGGGTGAGTGTGTCCAGGAATTTATCCATTTCTTCTAGATTTTCTAGTTTATTTGCATAGAGGTGTATAGTATTCTCTGATGGTAGTTTGTATTTCTGTGGGATTAGTTGTGATATCCCCTTTATCATTTTCTCTTGTATCTATTTGATTCTTCTCTCTTTTCTTCTTTATTAATCTGGCTAGTGGTCTATCTGTTTTGTTAATCTTCAAAAAACTAGCTCCTGGATTCATTGATTTTTTGAAAGATTTTTCGTTTCTCTATCTCCTTCAGTTCTGCTCTGATCTTAGTTATTTCTTGTCTTCTGCTAGCTTTTGAATGCATTTGCTCTTGCTTCTCTAGTTCTTTTAGTTGTGATGTTAGGGTGTCGATTTTAGCTATATCCTGTTTTGTCCTGTGGGCATTTAGTGCTATAAATTTCCCTCTAAATACTGCCTTTGCTGTGTCCCAGAGATTCTGGCACTTTGTCTTTGTTCTCATTGATTTCAAAGAACTTATTTATTTCTGCCTTCATTGCGTTATGTACCCAGTAGTCATTCAGGAGTAGGTTGTTCAGTTTCCATGTAGTTGTGCAGTTTTGAGTGAGTTTCTTAATCCTGAGTTCTAATTTGATTGTACTGTGGTCCGAGAGACTGCTTATGATCTCTGTTCTTTTGCATCTGCTGAGTGTTTTACATCCAATTAGGTGGTCAATTTTACAATAAGTGTGATGTGGTGCTGAGAAGAATGTATATACTGTTGATTTGGGGTGGAGAGTTCTGTAGAAGTTTATTAGGTCCACTTGGTCCAGAGCTGAGTTCAAGTCCTGAATATCCTTGTTAATTTTCTGTCTCGTTGATCTAATATTGACAGTGGGGTGTTAAAGTCTCCCACTATTATTGTGTGGGAGTCTAAGTCTCTTTGTAGGTCTCTAAGAACTTTATGAGTCTGGGTGCTCCTCTATTGGGTGCATATATATTTAGGATAGTTAGCTCTTCTTGTTGCATTGATCCCTTTACCATTCTGTAATGCCCTTCTTTGTCTTTTTTGATCTTTG
Source organism: Piliocolobus tephrosceles (assembly GCF_002776525.5). Lineage (NCBI taxonomy): Eukaryota > Metazoa > Chordata > Mammalia > Primates > Cercopithecidae > Piliocolobus > Piliocolobus tephrosceles. The sequence goes on along the minus strand of NC_045436.1, from coordinate 175,397,219 downwards.
TTAGTTTAAAGTCTGTTTTATCAGAGACTAGGATTACAAACCCTGTTTTGTTTGTTTGTGTTTTCCCTTTGCTTGGTAAATATTCCTCCATCCCTTTATTTTGAGCCTATGTGTGTCTTTGCACGTGACATGGGTCTCTTGCATACAGCACACTGATGGGTCTTGACTCTATCCAATTTGCCAGTCTGCATCTTTTAATTGGGGCATTTAACCTATTTACATTTAAGGCTAATATTATTGTGTGAATTTGATCCTGTCATTATGATGCTAGCTGGTTATTTTACCCATTAGTTGATGCAGTTTCTTCATAGTGTCAATGGTCTTTACAATTCGGTATGTTTTTGCAGTGGTTGTTACTGGTTTTTCCTTTCCATTTGTAGTACTTCCTTCAGGCGCTCTTGTAAGGCAGGTTTGGTGGTGACAAAATCTCTCAACATTTGCTTATCTGTAAAGGATTTTATTTCTCCTTTGCTTATGAAGCTTAGTTTGGCTGGATATGAAATTCTGGGTTGAAAATTCTTTAAGAATGTTGAATATTGGTCCCCACTCTCTTCTGGCTTGTAAGGTTTCTGCTGAGAGATCCGCTGTTAGTCTGATGGGCTTCCCTTTGTGGGAAATCCAACCTTTCTCTCTGGCTGCCCTTAACATTTTTTCCTTCATTTCAACCTTGGTGAATCTGAAGATTATATGTCTTGGGGTTGCTCTTCTCAAGAAGTATCTTTATGATGTTCTTTGTATTTCCTGAATTTGAATGTTGGCCTGTCTTACTAGGTTGGGGAAGTTCTCCTGAAGGGTGTTTTTCAACTTGGTTACATTCTCCCTGTCACTTTCAGGTACACCAATCAAAAATAGGTTTGGTCTTTTCGTATAGTCCCATATTTCTTAGAGGTTTTGTTCACTCCTTTTCTTTCATTTTTCTCTAATCTTGTCTTCATGCTTTATTTCATTAAGTTGGTCTTCAATATCTGATATCCTTTCTTCCGCTTGATTGATTCGGCTTTTGATACTTGTGTATGCATCACAAAGTTCTCGTATTGTATTTTTCAGCTCCATCAGGTCATCTCTACAGGTCTTCTCTACATTGGTTATTCTAGTTAGCAATTCCCCTAACCTTTTTTTCAAGGTTGTTAGCTTCCTTGCATTGGGTTAGAAACATGTTCCTTTAGCTCAGAGGAGTCTGTTATTACTCACCTTCTGAAGCCTACTTCTGTCACTTCGTCAAACTCATCCTCCATCCAGTTTTGTTCCCTTGTTGGCAAGGAGTCGTATCCTTTGGAGGAGAAGAAGTGAGAATTGTTCTGGTTTTTGGAATTTTCAAGTTTTTGTGCTGGTTTTTCCTCATCTTCGTGGATTTATCTATGTTTGGTCTTTGATGTTGGTGACCTTCAGATGGGGTTTATGTGTGGATGTCCTTTTTGTTGACGTTGATGCTATTCCTTTCTGTTTGTTAGCTTTCCTTCTATCAGTCAGGCCCCTCTGCTGCAGGTCTGCTGGAGTTTGCTGGAGGTCTGCTCCAGACCCTGTTTGCCTGGGTATCACCAGCAGAGGCTGTAGAACAGCAAAGATTGCTACCTGTTCCTTCCTCTGGAAGCTTCATCCCAGAGGGGCACCCCAGATGCCACCTCCCTGACAGGGAGGTATCTCCCTGTCAGGAGGCACAGGGGTCAGGGACCCACTTGAGGAGGCAGTCTGTCCCTTAGCAGAGCTCAAGCACTGTGCTGGGAGATCCTCTCCTCTCTTCAGAGCCAGCAGGCAGGAACGTTTAAGTCTGCTGAAGCTGCACTCACAGTCGCCCCTTCCCCCAGGTGCTCTGTCTCAGGGAGATGGGAGTTTTATCTATAAGCCCCTGACTGGGACTGCTGCCTTTCTTTCAGAGATGCCCTGCCCAGAGAGGAGGAATGTAGAGAGGCAGTCTGGGTACAGCGGCTTTGCTGAGCTGCTGTGGGTTCCTCCCAGTTTGAACTTCCCAGTGGCTTTGTTTACACTGTGAGGGGGAAAACCGCCTACTCAAGCCTCAGTAATGGTGGACGCCCCTCCCCCAACCAAGCTCGAGTGTCCCAGGTCAACTTCAGACTGCTGTGCTGGCAGCAAGAATTTCAAGTCAGTGGATCTTAGCTTGCTGGGCTCTGTGGGATGGGATGCACTGGGCTAGACCACTTGACTCCCTGGCTTCAGCCTCCTTTCCAGGCGAGTGAATGGTTCTGTCTCACTGGCATTCTAGACACCACTGGGGTATGAAAAAAATCTGCAGCTAGCTCAGTGTCTGCCCAAATGATGCCCAGTTTTGTGCTTGAAACCCAGGGCCCGGGTGGCATAGGCACCCAAGGGAATCTCCTGGACTGCAGCTTGTGAAGACCATGGGAAAAGCATAGTATCTGGGCCAGAGTGTACTGTTCCTTACAGCACAGTCTCTCACAGCTTCCCTTGGCTAGGGGAGCGTTCCCTGACCCCTTGTGCTTCCCAGGTGAGGTAACGCCCCACCCTGCTTCGGCTTGCCCTCTGTGGGCTGCACCCACTGTCTAACCAGTGCCAGTGAGAAGAGCCAGGTACCTCAGTTGGAAATGCACAAATCACCTGCCTTCTGCATTGATCTCACTGGGAGCTGCAGACTGGAGCCGTTCCTATTCGGTCATCTTGCCAGCCTATATTATTACTATTTTTGAGACAGGTTCTTGCTCTGTCACCCAGGCTGGAGTACAGTGGCACCATCACAGCTCACTGCAGACTCCACCTCCTGGGTTCAAACAATCCTCCTACCTCAGCCTCCTGAGTAGGTGGGACCACAGGCATGCACCACCATGCCCTGCTAATTTTTTCTATTTTTATATATACATATATTTTTGTAGAAACAAGGTTTAACTATGTTGCCCAGGCTGATCTTGAATTCCTGAGCTTAAGAAATCCACCCACTACAGCCTCCCAAAATCCTGAGATTACAGGAGTGAGCCACTGTACCGAGCCAATTTTTTATTATTTAAAAGAGGGTCCAAAATTTGTTTAAATGTCCACCTCACCTCAGAAAACTAGTTCTGCCCCTGCCTGTGGTCTTAGGTAGAGAAATATAAGTACTTCCAAAGGAGATCTTGGCAGTGGGGAAACTGGAGGTGAGGTATACATATACCCTGACCTTTTGAATCTGCCACCTTCTGATCTTCAAACCCAAACAGAAGCCAGAGATGAAGGGAGCCCTTATACTTCAGTCCATAGAGTTCAGCCTCTCTGGACATAAGCAGGGTGGTGAAGGGACAAGCAGAACATATTCAGCATTATGGAGAACCTCAGTGGTTGCCAGGAGAACTTCAGTGGTTGCCATGATGGGTCTTCCACTAGGATGACACCCAGAGACACACTACCTGTGCCCCTCCCCGCTCATTCTTCTCCACTGGAAACGGAATGACATGCAATTACTGCCTCTGGGAGAAGGAAGTGAGCATGGAAGGGTCAGCTCCTTCTGGGCTCTCTTCTATTGGTGCCTGACTCTTTGCCTGGCTGCAGAGAAGGATTTTCCTGTGTGTGCTCAGGCCATATGGCCCATAGTTCTCTAGGTGTGCCAGCAAATGGGATCTTGTCTGCCAGTCTAGGGCCAAGACAGAAGAAAGTTCACTTGAGAATCTGGTGTAGATGGACTGAAATAGGGTTCCTTCCAGCTCTACTTGATGGTAGTAATAATGATAGTAATAATAAACAGCATTATTATTATGATCTACTCCAACCACCACATTCTACAGGTTAAAAATTTATTTTGCTTTGAAAAATTGCTTCATTTAAATATTTATTATGGCTATTTATTTTTAGCTTTCCTACAAGTCTTAGTCCTTACTGCCATTGAATATATGGATAACTTCCAGTTTTAGAAAGCATTTGTGTAAACTACTAGCAAATACCACTGACAATAATCTCATTTTATTTGAGAAACCTGAGTTCTAAATCATAATTTTTTTATGGCTTTCCTAGTGAAATTTCTACTGAAATATAGACTGGAAAGAAGAACACTATTTCCTGCTAAATATAATACATAATCCTTTAAAAGACAGGGATTTATATAATATTGAGACTAGATGAAATGAAGTGACTCATCCAATATTTTTTAATTTTTTAAAAGTTTTTTTGATACATATTTATACATATTTGTAGGCTACATGTGATGTTTTGTTACATGCACACAGTGTATAATGAGCAAGTGAAGGTAGTTAGGGTATCTACCACCTTGAGTGTTTACCAGTTCTATCTGTTGGGACCCTTTCAAGTCCTGTCATATATATATGTAATATATATAAATCATATATATAAAAAATTATTTTTTTGAGACAGAGTTTCTCGTTCCCCAGGCTGGAGTGCAATGGCATGATCTCGGCTCACTGCAACCTCCGCCTGCCAGGTTCAAGTGATTCTTCTGCCTCAGCCTTCTGAGTAGCTGGGATTACAGGCATGCGCCATCATGCCTGGGTTTTTTTGTTTGTTTGTTTTTGAGACGGAGTTTTGTTCTGTCTCCCAGGCTGGAGTGCAGTGGCGCGATCTTGGCTCACTGCCATCTCTGCCTCCCGGGTTCGAGCAATTCTACTGCCTCAGCCTCCCAGGTAGCTGGTACTACAGGCATGTGCCACCACGCCTGGCTAATTTCTTTGTATTTTTTTGTAGAGATGGGGTTGCACCATGCTGGCCAGGCGGGTCTCAAACTCCTGACCTCAAGTGATCGGCCTGACTCGGCCTCCCAAAGTGCTGGGATTACAGACGTGAGCCACCGTGCCTGGCCCCTTCTACCTATTTTAAAATGTACAATACGTCATCAACTAAAGTCATCCTACTCTACTATCAAACATTAGAATGCATTCCTTCCATCTGTTTGTACCAACTAACCAATCTCTCTTCATTCCCCATCCCCACCCACCTGCGTCACACACACACCCTTCCCAGCCTCTACTGACCATCACTGTTCTCTCTACCTCTATGAGATTGGCTGTTTTTGTTCCCACATATGACTGAAAACGTGATATTTTCCTTTGCTTGGATTATTTCACTTATAATGACCTGCAGTTCCATCCATGTTGCTGCAAATGTCGGGATTGCATTCTTTTTATGGCTGAATACTATTCATTGTGTATATATACACCACATTTTCTTTGTCCACTCATCCACTGATGGATGTTTAGGTTGATTCTTAGCTTTGCTATTGTAAATAGTGCTGCAATAAACATAGGGGCGCAGGTATCCCTTTCCTATACTAATTTCCTTTCCTTTGGAAAAATACCCAGTAATGAGATTGCTAGATTGTATGGTAGTTCTATTTTCAGTTTCTTGAATGTTTTCTGTAATGACTGTATGAATTTACATTACCACCAACAGTGTTGGTGCAACCCCATCTCTACAAAAAAATACAAAGAAATTAGCCAGGCGTGGTGGCACATGCCTGTAGTACCAGCTACCTGGGAGGCTGAGGCAGTAGAATTGCTCGAACCTAGGAGGCAGAGATGGCAGTGAGCCAAGATCGCGCCACTGTACTCCAGCCTGGGAGACAGAACAAAACTCCTTTTCTCTGCATCCTTGCCACCATCTGTTATTTTTTGGCTTTTTGATAATAGTCATTCTAACTGGGGTAAGATGATAGGCTAAATTAGGAGTTTATCAAAGGATCAAATTGCTTTTTTTCCTCAAAACATTTGCAGACAAATTAAAAACGACAATAGCCACAGCAATAACAGGTAAAATTGGAGCTGTTCTGGCTAGGGTGTGGGTGAGGGATGGGGACCCTAGTGCCACCTGCTTAGCCCTGAAGCACCTGCCCATTCTCCCAAGTGATTTTTAAACCATGGGACCAGCTTAGAGCTCTCCAGGGGCCCACCCACACAATGGCTAGTTATAGGAGTTCATTATAAAGTATTATTCAGAATTCCTAGTTGATAGAGGTGATAGATGTCCGTGGCTCAGACTACCTCAAGAGCTTTAAGGGCCCAAATCCTCGAAGATGGCATTGGAGGGGAGGGCTGTAGAGAGGTGAGGTATAGCTGTCTTAGGATCAGCCTTGTCTGAGTTGCTGAGATGCTGATGGGCAGACTACCCTATAATCTGATTCACTATTTACTGTCTAGTGTTTTAAGAGAAGACTTGGAAATTTGTTTTGCTTTTTAGATCAGTTCATAGAAATATGTAAAAATTAGCAAGAAATTTTTCATAGCATTTTCATAGAAATATGTAAAAAGTAGTAGCAAGGCTGTAAGCTACTTTCCCCAAACCTGTTGCTTACTGTTTTTATGAAAGAGAACTTGAGGATTTGCAAATGTGGTCCCTGGAATAGCGGCATCGGCATCTTCAGACACACTGATTCAGAATCTGCTTTTTAATGGGATTCTTAGTCATTGCATGCACAATAAGTGGGTGCTTCTCAAACTCCGCTGAGACTTTAAATCATAGGCTTATTATGCACAAGGCCCTGGGAAGTCTTGCGCTCAGTCCCAGCAATACAGTAAACTAGCAACAAAAAGCCATAGCAAGCAGGTATTCGACTTTGGAGAGATCAGTGCTGAAAAAGTTCTTGATTGAACGGAACAGCAACAGCATCTTGGTTCACTTTCCTTCAACCCTGGATTTCAGCGTCCTATCCAGTGTGCACAGTAAGAGGATACTGTCTTTCAGTCCCTTATTTCTTCCTCCCTGCTTGCCCCTTCCCCCTACACCTCTGGTTCACATTACCACTAATTATTGCCTATGGCACTGCTTCCCCTGGTAACATAAAGGTGCTGTCTTCCCCACTGGACCATAAGCACTTTATAATTCCTTTCATTTTCTAAGAGCAATAGCAATGTCATGGCAACATCTAATCCCTGACTGTGAGATGGGGGTGGAGTTGGTGAGGTAATCAGGACAGGTGCTCTTGAGAAAGAAAACAATTCACTAGATGAATGGGAGAAATGAAGGAGCAATGTTCTAGTCAGTTTTTCTCACACTCTCATTTCCATGCAAGCCATCCAGGCATCTGCAGATTCTGATCCAGGAGGTTGGGATGGGGCCAGAAATTCTACAGTTCTTCCAAGATATCAGGTAATGCTGATGCTATCAGACCAAGGATCATACTTTGAGTAACAAATTCTAGGCAACATGAGGACAAGGATCTTGTTAGTATACTCACTGTTACATCAAGATGGTCTGTGCCTGCTCCAGAAAAGATGTCTATTGATTAGTAAGTGCTTACTGAATCAACACTATCTGAGATACCATGTTGAGTGTTTGAATTCTCATAATCTGCAAGATATAAAACGTGCTAGTTTTAGCTATAAAATTAGAGCTAATACTACATGCATTGGGGCACAGGGAGGCTAAGTTACTTGCGCAAAGTCAGACAGTTAATGTGGCAAGTTATTTAGCAAATATTCCCCATGCTCCCCTGCATTTCCTGATTTCCCTTGCAGATAGTTGAAACTGTTGAACTAAATCCAGCTAATAGAATGTTGGGGGCATTGCATGTGTCACCTCCTGGCTAAGGAATTAAAGAATCAGTGTTCCTTTCTCCTACCCTATCTTCCCTGTTTTGTATTCTGCCATCTGAAGCATGTGGCCCCCAAGGTAAGGTTGGCAGGAGTGCTGTCCAACCTGAAGCGGACTTCACATGGGGATGCATAAACCTTTGCTGTATTTAACGCACTTCAAATTTCAGTTTTGTTTTATTATTTTGACTAATATGGGCTCAGTGTTGACATCAGGCAGCTCTTTGACCATTCATTGTCAAAAGCCCATTGTACAATGCTCTGAGGAATATTTGAAGACTTGTAAGGTTTAACAATAGCAGCAGCAGACACCGTTCTTTGCAACTTGGTCAAGGTGCGTTCTATGACAAGCACCATTTGCTTTCTAGCCATCTTTTTTACATAAGGACATTTTTCTAAGCACAGTTAGGGTGATGGAAACCATGCTTTTAGAGATTTCATGAGCTGCATTCATTAACTGAATAAAATATTTTTGGAACAGTGTTAACACATACCTACCCAAACATTTCACTTTACAACCTATATAATATACAACTCATATAACAGATGGAGGATGTAGGTTATGCACACAATGGCTGCTGTGGTCTGAATGTTTGTGTCCTTTCAAAACGTATATGTTGAAACCTAATCTCCAATGTGATGATATTAACGGGATACCTCCAGGCAGTGATTAAATCATGAGGGTAAAGCCCTCATGAATGGGATTAGTGTCCTTATAAAGAGACTTTAGAGAGCTCATTCATTCCTTCTACCATATGAGAACTCAGTGAGAAGGTGCCTTCTATGAACCAGGAAGTGGGCCCTCTCTAGACACTGAATCTGCCTACGACTTGATTTTAGACTTTCCAGTCTTAAATTTCTGTTATGAGCTACCCAGTCTATGGTATTTTGTTACTGCAGCTGGAGCAGGAGGCTAAGGTAATGGCATATAAATCTGTGTGTCCCACACAATAATAAAAGGTGCATCATCTGACTTGCATTTATATGCTAAAAGAACATGACTGTTATTTATATGTATCTAGTGATAGTGAACTGAATAGAGTAGAAAAATTAAAAATTGAAAACCTGAAAAAAAATCAGTATAGCAATCAAATCAGAATTTGAGACTTTCCAAACCCTCCTTCCTGACCCCATTCATGTTTCTCCTTCTCTGTTAAAGACGCCTACCCAAGATGTTTCCATTGATGAGATGGCTTACCACTTCAAGGAGCAGTTAATTTCTATTCTCTGAAACAATTTACATCAAACAGAGAAATACAGAAAGTGACCCAACTCACTCAATGAGAGTAGTATCATCTTGATAATGAAACACTGCAAGGACGTACTGAAAGGGGAAATTTTAGAGCAATATCACTTACATAAAGATTTCTATTAGATCTGCAAACTTAGCAGTATCATCTATACATATAGATCTTGACAAAGTAGGGTTCATTCCAGGAATATAAGGAGAAACATGAGAAAAATCTATTCAAGTATTTTTAAAAGAGACAAAAGTAACTCTTTTAAAAGAAACAAAAGTCACATAATGTTAAAATTTTATGAAAAAAATCAGACAGTTTGGGAATAAAGGAATTGCCTTAAGCTGAGCATCTTCCAAAAACCTATGACAAAAATTATGCTTAAATGGCAAAACTCTGGACCCTTTTGAATCTTGCAATATTGATTTCTTTTAAGCTCTAATATTTTGTCTACCTAGAAAATACAGGGATACCCCCATGTTTATTTTTTATTTCATATTACTTTGGTTAGGGCTTTTCTTAAAGTGTTCAAGAGAAGAGGTGATAGAAACATTCCTACTAGAGCTGTTTCCATTTCTCATGCATAGACACCTGGTTGATTTTTTTGTTGTTGTTGTTAATAATGAATTTACACTTGGAAATGTTGACCTCTCTTATTTGCAAATCATATAACTTTCTTCCTTCTTCATGGCTTCGAGTTTGCTATCTGTGGGGTTTTTTTGTTTTTTTTTTTTTTTTTTTTTTTGTGGGGGCGGGGAGATGGAGTTTTTGCTCTTACTGCCCAGGCTGGAGTGCAGTGATGTGATCTCAGCTCACCACAACCTCCACCTCCAGGATTCAAACGATTCTCCTGCCTCAGCCTCCTGAGTAGCTGGGACTACAGGGACGTGCTATCACTCCCGTGTAATTTTTTGTATTTTTAGTAGAGACGGGGTTTCTCCATGTTGGTCAGGCTGGTCTTGAACTCCCGACCTCAGGTGATCTGCCTGCCTAGGCCTCTCAAAGTGCTGGCATTACAGGCATGAGCCACTGTGCCTGGCTTGGTTTTCATTTTTATTGAAAATGAGATCTTTTTGCCAAAATATAGGAAATAAATTGTGAAATGTTATTGGTCTGGCACAACTTTATTTCTATTACATTTACCAGACTACATGGTGATAGCACGTTCCCATTAATGACAATTTTCCTCAAATGCAACTAAAATGTCAATGCTATTCCAATAAAAATCTCAGCAGGGTTTGACAAGCATTTTATAATGCATATGGGCTGGGTGTGGTGGCTCACACCTGTAATCCCAGCGCTTTGGGAGGCCGAGACAGGCAGATCACTTGAGGTCAAGAGTTCGAGACCAGCCTGGCCAATATGGTGAAACCCCATCTCCACTAAAAACACAAAAATTAGCTGGGTGTGGTGGCAAGTGCCTGCAATCCCAGCTACTCCAGAGGCCGAGGCAGAATTACTTGAACCTGAGGGGCAGAGGTTGCAGTGAGCCAAGATTGCACCACAGCATTCCAACCTGGGAGACAGAGTGAAACTCTGTCTCAAAACTAATAATAATAAATAAAAATAAATGCATATGGAAGAGCAAAGAATCAAGAATAGCTGAGGCCATTACTGCCATTACTGTATCTTTATAATATCCACTATGGGAAGCCTTTCCATATTTTATATACCTGTAAGCTATAATATTAGAAATAATTCTGAAGAAGAGTCACAACAAACAAATGCCACAGCACAGAGACCCCAACATAGATCCACATAAATATGAAACCTGGATGTACAGATGTAGTGTGATATACAGGGGGAAAAGCTTGGACTCTAACAATGGGTTTTAGGACAAGTGAGTAAATAATCCACGTGGAATTAACTTTTGTGAGAGTGTGGACTTAATATGACTTTGAAATTTTTTCATACAGAAAAATCTGGACCTAGATCCTTTTGAAAAAGATTTTTAGAAAACCTATAACTGACCACTTGCATAACAATATGGATTCCACTGTTGTATGAAAGTTTATTTTTAATACCAATTTAACATGAAACACTATTTTCTTACACTTAGGATAGGGAAAGATTTCTTTTATTTAAAAAGTACAAGAAGCCCAATCCTAAAGAAAGTTTTTTTTTCTCTAGGAATTTTTAAGAGTGCCCACATTTTCTTCTAAAAGTTTAAAACGAACAGTTCAATAGTAGACAATATAGGTTATACACAGAAAATTCAAATATCCAATAAACAGGCTATTCACAGAAAATTTAAATGTCCAATAAATATTTGCAAAGGGGTACTAGCTCATTAATAATTAGGAAAATGAAAACAATATATTGTTTCAAGTTTAGTATTGCCAAATATTATGTTGAAATCCCCGTTTCTGCAGATCTTCAACTCCTATCAGGATGTTACCATTTCACAACTATCAGATTGGCAAGTTGCTTTTCACGTAGACAGTTGACATTTATACTTCTCCAGCATGCACCGTATGACCAGTGTGTTCGACATCATTGGTGTTTATCAATACACTGGTTCTCTTGTTTTTCCTATGTGCAAAGATGGTGGTGCTGAATAGACCTGTTAGGTTACGTGACCAGTTCTGGGCAGCCGGTTGTGAGTGGAGTGCTGTGTGTTCTCACCGGTGCAAGATCCTCTCCTCGTACTCTTTTCCTGTCTCAGTGATGGAGACACCCAGGTGATCCCGAGGGGCAGCTACAAGATGGGGCCCTCCATCAGCCCAGGTCCCTAACAGACTGTGAGGAGCTGAGCGCCATATTGACCCATGGTGGACATGTAGCGTGAATGAGAAATAAACATTTCTTTTGTTGAACAACTAGAATTGCCAAATAAATGAGTGCCAACCTCAAAAAGTCCGATGTGAACAGTTTCTCTCGGGTACAGACCTACAAATAGAACTGCCAGGCATGAATACAGAACCTGGCACAGAACTGGCATTCCCTAAATTTGGGTGAGTGAAGTCTAGCCTAGCTTACCCTAGTTTCAGATATATAGAAAATAAAATCCAATGGTTCCCATCAAGGAGCTCAGAGAAGTACATAAATATTCACAATATAGCACACCTCCCCTTCTGTGCTGTTCAGTAGAGCAGCCACTAGGCATGTGAATGCTTGGAATGTGGCTAGCGTGGCTGAGGAACTATAATTTTAAAATTGAAGCAATGTAAAATATCTTTCCATTAAAAACTTCAGGGTTTTGGTAGGGTTACTTTTGATTACAATAACTGAAAATTTAGCATTAAACTTGAAACATGCTGTATATGTAAAATACATACCAGATTTCTGAAACTTTTTTTTTAAAGTGTGTGTGTAATGTCGCAGTAAATATTTTGCTGATTGAAGATAATATTCTAGATGTATTGCAACAAATTAAATGTTTAATTTCATCTGTTCTTTTTACTCTCTTAAAATGTGGCTACAAATTGGCTCACATTATGTTTCTATTGGACAGCAAGACCCTAGACTAAGTCTAGATCCTTAGCATGGCATCTCATCCCAGCAGTCTGATGGATGTGCAAACCTCAAAAAGCAACTCATACTGAGTGTAGCTGTGGGAACAAATGACTACATAGTGCAAAGCAGAGGGCTTTGCAGATACCAGGGGGTACTAAGGTGCTCCTGCCAAAACACTATCCTACACATTACTTCATTTATCCTGTCATTTATTAACAAAATATAGGCTGGGCACCATGGCTGATGCCTGTAATCCCAGCACTTTGGGAGGCCAAGGTGGGCCAATCACCTGAGGTCGGGAGTTCGAGACCAGCCTCACCAACATGGAGAAACCCCATCTCTACTAAAAATACAAAATTAGCTGGGCATGGTGGCACATGCCTGTAATCCCAGCTACTCAGGAGACTGGGGCAGGAGAATCGCTTGAACCCAGGAGGCGGAGGTTGTGGTGAGCCGAGATCCTGCCATTGCACTCCAGCCTGGGCAACAAGAGTGAAACTCGGTCTCAAAAACAAACAACAACAAAAAAATGTAGTAATTGGAGGTCCTTCAAAATTAAGGTGAGGACACACAAATACGCAACACAGTTCTGCCCCTACTCCCTCGTTTTGTTAGAAATGTATTAATTTCATGACATGCACATTCAAGTTAAGCTATTTTCTAAATGAAGTAATATGATAAATGAAGGCTCGTAATATTTGAAATGAAAGGGCACCATGTAAACCTGGTCAATCAGGTGTTATTAATTCTACTGAGCTTCAGTTTTAATGTTTTCTATAACACAGTGTACATTAGTGACGGCCACTTCCTAGCTTTACATGCTTGAAGTCAATTTCCCCTCATGTTTCCTATTTGACTCACGACACTGCAGCTACCCCTGGTACTCTATGCATAATACAGCCCTCAGTTTCCTGCTGCCTTATTTGACCTTCACTCTCCCCTAAATAACTACTGTCACCAAGGTGACAGTTAATGATCCTATAGGATTCAAAGATGACGACTCATTTTAACTCAGAAAATAAACTGATCAAATTGCTGAACTTAAGCAACTCACCTCCCTTTTTCTCAGATCTGCCAATATTTGTCACAAGTCCAATTCTCTTCCTTTCCCTTATGACTCCTTGGGCCCTGGGAGTGAGATGAGGAAATTAAGAGCCTCTTTAAATATCCTCATACTCTTGCCACGCAAATATATGTGGACTTGGGTGTAAGAGATCATTTAGAGAGATGCCATCAATAGTGTAAGTACACTCATGTGGTCCAGGGGCTCATCACTGATTGGGAACTCTTCTACCCAAGACATGGAAGGCGGGTTAAAGGCCCACATACATTCTCTGCTGAGGCCACTGTCCACAACAGGAAAATTGCCACTACTGTCCAAACCAGCACCTCTTGTGAATTTGCAAGCAAAACAAAACAAAAACATGACCTGGCCTCATATTAGGGTCTGCAAGGTTAACCATCCCATCATTGCATCTAATTCAAAACCTACCCTGGTAGAATTCAAAACACCTGTTAATGTAGAAGGATGCCTTGCCTTTGACTCAGAAATGTATAATACAAATAGGCTATGTAATAAACAGTCACCTGCATAACGTTTGAAATCAAAGGGCAAAGAAAATGTTGCTTTATTTAACAAAATGTATGCCAACTCCAATATCTATATACAAACATGTTTCAAAACCAGAGCAGCAGACACACGAACTGTTAAGACAGGAATTACAATAATGCTTCTAACATGTTACACAATGTTTTGTTTCTGCTCATACAGACATTTACAGATTTAAAAATTATTCCAAAGGCCGAGCAGCATCACATCTTCAATTTCTGGGATGGATTATATATAACACGTCCTAAAGAAATTGGGATGGAGCTTGAGAGACAATATATGGTGTTCAGTGTAGTTCAACAGACAGCAGGTGGCCCTTAATGATGGCTTACAAGATGTTCCGGACTGGGGATAAAAAACTGAATATAATATAGTCTATTAGAGTATACTTTAAGGTTTTTTTTTTTTTTTTTAACTTTTACTCTATTTGTTTATATCCTAAATATAACAATCTCTCACTTCTGGTCCCCCAAAGTAAGAAAACCTACTTTAAAAATAAGTTTAAAATGATTTTATTGGTAGTATTAACAAAACGTAGTGATTGGAGGTCCTTCAAAATTAAGAACACACGCAAATACTCAACAACAGGTCTGCCCTTACTCCCTTGTTTTGTTAGAAATGTTTATTTCATAACATGTACCTACAGGTTAAGCTATTTTCTAAAGCTCTTTATTTAGGGAGGACAGCTACTTTTTGCTTTCCCATTTTTGACTTCCAGAAACCCTTTTAATTCCTTAAAAGGTATTCTAGTTCTGAAAATCCTAAAAAGCTTTGCTACATATTCTACTCACGCAATTAAGCTCTGTCAAAGTATGCAAGTTGTGTTTTTAGCTAATGCCTGAAAAAGTTGATGCTGCAAAGTGCAAATACTTCATGTTGACAGTTAACACTCTGACCTGATTCAAGACCAATTCTCAGTCCAGCTTTTCAGGAAAAAGCACTGTGTGGTGAGGAATAGGAGATAAAAATAAGTGGGGGAAAAAAAAAAAAACAAAAAAAAATCACAGTCTTTTCTTCCTCACTCCTCTCCTCTCCGTATCTCAGGAGCTACTTTTCATGCCACAGGAGTACAATATGTAACATGGATAAAACTTCGAATGCTCTCCTTTACGTAGTGAAATGGTACCAAAGATCTACTTTCTACAAAGCACCAAATACAAATGCACAGGACTAAATGCAGTAATAAAATGATCCACAGGGGTTTCCACTCACTTGTTCATATAAACCAGACCCCATCATTCCTGTGCTTTCATTTTCTGAAAGTGAGATTAGACCCTTATAAAAATGTACTTCCAAAATAAATTTCTAGAATATAAAAACGTTCTACATTTTTCCAGCCCATGTATTGTTACAAAATAGGAAATCAGAAAACTAGCTACTGCAATTTTCATATGGTAAAAAATATTTTTATGTGTACACACACATATACACATATATAAAAATGCAAGTTTTAAATTTCAATAAAAAATAACCAATTAACTTGATCATGTATTGAATTATACAAAAGAAATGTTGATTACCTGTAATGAAAACAGACTGCAAAGGATTGAAATTCCATCTACTGGAATCTAAGACTTTCCCATGTGGAAAAAAAAAAAAAAATCAAAGTCTCCAATCGACTACCCAATAAGAAATCATTGGCGTCTTTTTCAGGTGTAACAACCCTTCATTCACTGCACCCCACCAATCGCCTAAGGCAGTTAATAGCCCCTGGAGGGAGGGAAATGCAAGTTGGGGCTGCCTCACGGTTGTGCCATCTGTGCTCCACCTGAAGGTCAGTGCCCAGCTGCACAGGCAAGTGAAGACTAGAATCCTGTCTTAAGCTTTTACCAAGCCATCTGTCTGCCCAAGAGGCTGGGCTTGTGCAGGGGGCGGGCCTTTTCTAAAGAACACAAATGTGTTGTGTAGACAAGTGACAGTCCTGACATCTGTTGGTAGAGAAGTGTTCCCAGAGTTGCTTCCCTGAGAGAGCTGAGCAGCAGGGTAAGCATGAATGTGGTTAAGACAAATTAGAAACAGAGCGTTACTATCAATGAAAAATAGGGATCATGTTCCTGTAACTTTAGCAAACAGTGGGAGGTCTCCATTTTGTTAATTCCTGCTATTTTCTAGTAATTTCATGAGGGAAAACCTTAAGGGGTCTCAAAGGCACAGAAGGGAAGAAACAGTGGGCAAGGAAGTTGTGCTAGTCCACAGGAGGTCCTGTTCAGAAGAAATGACAAAGGGAGGAGAGTGTCCATCAATTAAAGGGATCAAGAAGTGAGAACACACAGCATCCACCCACGGTCTCTGGATGAATCCCAAATGAAAACTAAAAGGCATATGAAACCCCTTTTACAACTTTATGAGCCTACCTTGAACTGTGTTTGCAAGCTTTAGCTATGCTATAAGCCTGTTCCCTAGCATTTTATATTGGTCACTTATGTTTCTGGGAGTGGTAAGGGCAAAGAGAAAACAGTTTTCGATATTTTCCTTTTGTAATCATTTTTGTCTTTGCAAAAAGGTACATTCCCTTCCTATATGTCATAAATCAATGTATTTTAAAGAAAGCAAAAGCTAAACATTTGAAAATGTTATCTTTCTTCTAACACTTGCAGTGAAAGGAGTAAATCCAGGCAAGCCGTTGATTTGAAAATGTTATCTTACTTCTAACACTTGCAGTGAAAGGAGTAAATCCAGGCAAGCCGTTGAAAACATTCTTTAAAATGGCCAATAAAAGCAAAACTCTTTGTGCTATACAGAACACTTGGGAGTATTACAAAACCAGGGAGGGAGTAAAAGAATGGCCATTTCTCTATAACCAAATTGAAGCCAGTAAAGTAGAAAATATAATTTCCATTGTGCACCAAATACTCAGAGCACAAGTTAAAGCAAAAACAAAATGGATGTGCACACCAAAACAAAGGTTTTTTTGTAGCATTTATATGAAGAACATGTGTAAAACATTCTCAATCTGCCCCTCTGAATGGATTATTAAAGATCTGTATGTACTTAGAAAATGGGGTGCTAAACAAAGAAAAGTCTCAGATCCCACTGAAAATCTGTTCAGTTTCACAGGCTCTCTAGAAAAATGTGTATGTACCAATTTGTGTGTACAATTTCAGAGCCTTCAAATACATTCTGGGGTCCAATCACATATTTCAGGTTCAGACTCCTGGCTCCCAATATTCCTACAGTTCTGAACAATTAGCAGTCCTCTCATTTCTACAGTCTGTATTTCTTCTACTGAATCTTGGTGGAGGGACTCCAAACCGAATAAACTAAAAGATAACTTGCTTTAAAGAGTAACTGTTTACTTATTTGCCCTTGGAGGAAAGAACATCCCAATCTCTAGTTGCTTCTATCAAATGCCGTTGGCCATGACTCATCCACTCTTCCTGGTCTTCATACAGCCGCCCACAAAACCAGCACTTAAATACACACTGTGCAGAATCATCAGGCAAGGAATCCACTACCTGATAGTTGTTTTTATGAACTTTTTTGAGTTTCATTTTCAACATCATTTGCCTTTTAATTTGACTGGCTTCTTCTGCATTCTGGTAGGTCAGGCGTACATGATGCCGTCTGATGCCTAGCTGACACCTAGTTCTCTCTGATAAAACAACTTTGAGGACATTGCCTTTGTATTTATTTATTACCTTCATCACATTGGTCACTTCTGGTGAGTCCACATCAGGGTGGTTTAACACAATGACTGGCTGGTTCCGACGGGGACACTTAATCAACTGATCTGGCTTAGCTGCTATCAGTCGAAGTTGCCTTGCAACCTGAAAAATTGAAGGATCCTTGAGACAGTGGCTGGGTTCAGCCTGAATTTTGTTTTTCTTCTTGGGTAAGTGTATTTGTTTGGTTTTATTTCTACTTATAGAAAGACTTCTGGAAAGCATTCTCCCTTGCTTACTTAATTCACTGCTTCCTTGCTGTCCATGCAAAAGGCCAGTTTTTTTATGGATGGTGCTACAGACTGCACTCTCTTTTCTCAGTTTAGGGCGCAGAGGTGTCTCGATATTTTTGGACATATCTATTGGCCCCCTTTCACTTCTTAAAGGCTGTAAGTCTGAGTCTGCCTGTCTCACAGGGCAAAATGGAACTGGTTTTATTAACTGTGTTTCACTGCAAGGTATGCTGACAGGTGCTTCACATGTAGCCTCTATGATGTGGGCATCCTCAGAGGAATTAAGAACCCTCAACACAGCCCCTTTGGGGATTAACACTGGTGTGGCAACATGAGCCTTCCTGGCCACTCTGCTTTTGGTTTTCCTATTAATGCCATCTGCAAAGTGTGGATATATTTGTTGATGAGTAAGCTGTCCATTACCAGCAACACCACCATCATTCGGAGGTTTCTGAAGAGTACCTGTGGGATGGCCGGGGCCAGTGACTGACAAGTTGATTTCTTGAATACCTTCAGAGGTAGCTTTTGAAATTCCCTTTGATGCCTGCCCTACAGAGCGACGATGTGCACTATTTGAAGCCAAAGAAGAAGGCTTGCCACAGGACTCAATTAACTGAGCTATTTTTCTGCGCAACAGTTCAATTGACTTTATTTTAGATGTTGAGCTATTCCACTTAATGCCCTCAGGGACATTTTCAGATCCAGAGCTCAGAGAAAATACTGATGAGATGACTGGGCCATCATTAGTGTTGTTAGTCCTTTCAGAATTCTTTAATTCCAAAGGCTTATCCCCAGGCTGTTGAGATCTATCTTCTCCAGTTACGTTTGTATGTAAATACTCACTCTTATGTTGAGAGGAAATCTGGCCTACAGTTGAAACTGCCTTGTGTTCCTCTGTCTGGTTATCTTCCTGCTTCCTATTAGAGGAAACCATGTTTACAGGAATACTGATTTTACTTGTAGATTCCAAGTCATTTTCACTTATAGGCAATAAGCCCTTTTCTCCAGAGAAGGAAAAGGTTGCAGGTGATGCAGCAAAAGGGAGTAACTGCTGTGAGTTACTGTGTAAATTTCTTCCATTTTCAGGAAAACAAACAGCAGCTTTATATGGAAAAGGGTTTGATGCAGCTCCAAGACTGCGTAAAACACTGTTTTTAAATACAGATGCTAGAGAATGACCTTTTAAGGCAACGGAAGGAAAAGCAGTTCTATGTGGATACAAATTATTTTTCTGAAAATCCTCAATTGTTTCCGAATTAATGAAGGATTTTCCATTGTTGTGCACACTAGAACTTGGCATAATAAAGTCATAAGACCTTACCCATTTCACATTTTTAAGCTGTTTCTGAACTGAAGGTTGAAAACTATCAATGCCTACGAGTTTTCCAACATTCCCATCAACTGTCAGTGACTTTGTTTTTTCTGCAGAAAGTATTTTTTGTTCATTTGAACCCTTCTCGTTCACCATACGTTCAGAATTACCTCCATTACCCCTCCCAGCTTCAAAGCAATTATTTTCTTCCAGCGGAAACAGTTTCAGAACAAGCTGCTGTGTACCATTGACAACCTTCACGTCTATCAACTGGGCTAAACAGTTTGCAGGAACAACTAGTTCTGCTGGTGCAACAACTGTCAATGGCATACCTGGCTGAACAGGTTCTTTCGCAGGGGATAACACTTCTACTTCAACATTTTTGTTCTCAAATAGGTTGACTTCATTTGGCTCAGACAGGGTCATTTTATTTGGAATACAAACTACATCTTTTTGGTATTCCTTTGGTTCAGGTAACAACATGATATTGTGCATTTTGTCTTTATTTGCATGGAGAGAGAAACCTGACAGTTGATCTGACCACTTATTTTGAAATGCAGTCCGTGGACTGGAAGCTTTTAGAAGCTCTGGGTTTTGTTTTGAAGTTCCGGTTCTTTTTGGCTCCAGCTTGGCAACAGCTTTGACTGGCCGTTTTGCACCTGCCCTTTCATGTACTCTCTTTGTGTGTTTGACAATATAATCATTTCTAATAGCACCATAGTCACAATACTCACACTGATAAGGAAATATGCCTGTGTGTTTCACCAAATGCCTCTGAAACTCTCCTTTCGTATACGAAATGTAGCTGCAGTGAGAACAAATGAACTTAATCTCCTCGTGTTGAAGGGTGTGCTTTTTGTACTGCAGCGGGTCCTTTGTGGAAAATCGACATTTATCACAATAGTATTTGCCTGGCTTAAAGTTCCTTACCTTAAATTTGTTACTGACAGGACTTGAGAAGTTTTCAGTTTTATTTCCAACATGAGTAGCACTGGGATTATTGCTCACAAAATGAAAATTGGGAGGAGCTGCACCGAGGCTGCACTGGAGGCAGACATATATACTGTCCTTCCCTGTACCCTTCTGCAAATCTTGAAGAGAGATCTTGTGAACACTTTTGCACTTTGCACATGTAGCAATGGTCATCATGGCAGCCTCTGCCTCTGAGCCTTGATACAAAAGGGTTTGTGCTTCTTGTCTATCTGGGCGAGGTGCTCCATTAGCATCAGGCTGTTTGGGTGACATGGTCAAGGAA
This sequence comes from Piliocolobus tephrosceles, assembly GCF_002776525.5. Lineage (NCBI taxonomy): Eukaryota > Metazoa > Chordata > Mammalia > Primates > Cercopithecidae > Piliocolobus > Piliocolobus tephrosceles. The sequence goes on along the minus strand of NC_045436.1, from coordinate 175,376,976 downwards.
TTATGTCCACCCTTCAAGTGTGTAGTGTATAGCTGCTGTCCAATATCCTTCATCTTATCTGCATTTCTAAAAAGAGCCAACTAAAATTCAGAAAGTTTTCACATGATAAAATCCTTAGGAGATATCCTTCTATACAGTTTGTGATGGGTAGGGGAGCAGCTACTTCTTGGGTGCATACTTAATTATCTTTTTTTATATACTGTCACAGTAGGTGCATGATCCCAAAATATGACTGCTTTCAGCTCTCTGACATTCCAGGTAACACTAAAGGAAAACAAAATTATAAAGCATGATTAATATAAGAGTTTGGCTAAGCTATTAACAAACTTATCTATATTTTAATGACTTTGGACATTTTATGGTAAATCTCAACATATGATTTTAGACACGTTATAACAAGAACACAGTTGGTAAGTAAGCCTAAATTGAAACCATTTTCAAACTCAGCCCCCTATAAATTATCATTTTAGCCAAATCATGAATGAACACAGGTATACCAGGAGCAAGGACATCACAGCAGCCATTCAGGACAGCCTTTGATCAGTGAAACTCATTTTCAAGTGTCAGCACATCTTTCATAGGTATAATTTCATATTAGCTTCACAAAAATGTCATACAGGACACTGTCCGTTCAGTTTTTGAACAAGTTAGTTATCAAGTGGTTCACATTTGTTTCTACATTATAGATTACCAGCTTGAATACCAACTCTCTCACTCACACACTTAATTTGCTTTCATGAGTGGTAAGAAGCCCATAATACTGACAATGTTAGCAAGCCTGCTGCAACATCTTATTGGGAATCTACTATGTGCTGGGCATTATTCAAAAGTGCTATAAGGCAGTGAATGAAAGCAAATCAGTCCCTATCCTGGTGATGCATACACTGCAGAGGGGGAAACAGATTACATATTTGCCAATTGTGGTAAGATACTTGGGAAAAGAAATACCATAAACAAGGCCAACAGGACAAGGAAGGTCATGGTGATGAGGTTGCAGGGCTGGGTGTGGAGGTGAGGACAGTCAGAAAAGGCCTCATGCTAAGTTCATGTCTGAGCAGAGACCTGGGGGCAACCACAGTAAGCATTGGCTGCTGGAAAAGGGGTGTTTCCAGCAGAGAAAAGGCAAAGATCTGTGGGAAGTGGAGCTGCTGCTCGTGAGGAACAGCAAGGGGAATGGGGAACAGAAGGCATGTTCCAGGAAAGACAATAACCCAGTATTGTAGGAACATGGCAGGGGAGAGGCTGGGGCAGAAAGGAGATCACGGATGGCCTGGCCTGGGACTCAAGAGGTAACAAACGTTTTCTAGAGCACGTAAGCACTCCAATATACACAGAGTGACCCTTTTTTCCCTTTTTTTTTTTTTTTTTTTTTTGAGACAGTGTTTTGCTCTTATTGCCTAGGCTGGAGTGCAATGGTGCAATCTTGACTCACCGCAACCTCCGCCTCCAAGGTTCAAGCGATTCTCCTGCTTCAGCCTCCCGAGTAGCTGGGATTATAGGCTTGTGCCACTACGCCTGGCTAATTTTGTATTTTCGGTAGAGACAGGGTTTCTCCATGCTGGCCAGGCTGGTCTTGAACCCCTGATCTCAGGTGATCCGCCTGCCTCAGCCTCCCAAAGTGCTGGGATTACAGGCACTGGCCAGAGTGACTCTTTTATACAATTTTTTTAAAGACACTTATTTTCCCAGGATATGCCAAACTAGGAGCATAACAAAATCCATTCTAGTTTGGAATCTGCTAAAAGCCTTTCTTTCGTGACTTAAGATAGTCACTTAGATCTTCTGAACCTCAGTTTTTCATCTGGCAACTAGACTTAGGAACAATTATCCAATCCCTCCCAGAGCCACCATGATGATTAGAATGCTAGAGTATAAGAACGCTAGAGTGTTCTGAGGCCTTCTCCCAGTGTCAAGAGGCAACCAGAGGGACTCAGTGTTTGTTCAATGACAATGATGGGTAGCAACACAGGTAGCTTCCTTCTGGCACAATGCTAACAGGTCAAGAGCCATATAAAAGGTAGTCTGAAACACTAATGTGGGGGGTGAAAAAGCCCCTCCATAGGGGCTCAAGAGATACAACAGTAATGCACTCAGATCTGGCGTAAAACCTGCCCTTTGGAAAGCACCAAAATAACGTATCGTATCTGATGATAAGCTGTATTTTCTTTGGCAGTGTTGTCTTTTCCTACTCTACTTTTGCCAGACAGTCACCTTCTTCAAAAGCAGTTTCCAGCATGAAATCAGGCCCTCAATCAGACTTGCCCTATCTTAAGTATGCATACAACACTTAGACATCAAGCAGATGGAGACCTGCAGGGTTGCAGTGGAGGGTTGGAGAAATATCTATCCCCTCAATGTTGAAACACATACCTGTGTAAGGGGATCATGGTTTTGGACAGGACACATGAATGCCTCAAGCTGGCAAACAATACACAGGCAAAGATAAGGCCTTTCACATTACACTGCATTTCTGGTAGAGACAACACAACTTTCAGGAGTCATTATGAGAAGCTGGCACACATTTTAATTTCCAAATTTGCAGAGGCTTTAGTGAAGGAAGACAGAAGTGACTCCCAGGATTTCTGCTGTTCATCAAGCGACCTCAAGCAGGAACTCACCTGCATCTCTTATTCATCTATTAAAAACAGGCCCATGACTTCTATGCCCAGTCTGGCACTGCTGATCCTCAAAATCACATACTTTATCATCTAAAGAATGCTACTATCATCAACATAGTCATGTCAGCATTGTTATCCAGGTAAAACAGAAAAGCTGCAGCAGCAGCCAGAACCCAAGAAAACCAAAGCCTAAGGAATGAAGAGGCTTAAGACTGGTGATAAGGGGGATCTGATCCAGCAGTTCTCAACCTGGAAAAGCCTCAGAATGAGAGCAAAAATGGATAATTTCCCAGGATTCATCTAAAAGCGAGTGAATCTAAGTCTCAGGAGAGAAGGAAGGAAAAGAGATTTTTGTGGCTTGTAAAGGCACCCTAGGTAATCCTGATGAAAAGCCAGCATTCCAAATTACTGGTTGAAGCTTCTGAGAATATTTAAATCCTTAAAACATCTTCTGCAACTGACCATGCAGCTGATAGTTTCATATTACCATAAACAAAAAACCATTTCCCTCTATAGGCAGCCAATTTTATTTTCACATAGTTCTCATTATCAACAATTTACCCTTAAATGAAACAGAAATCAGCTTTCCTATAAATTTCCTTGTTCTGCCTTGACTCTGGAGCAACAAAAATAAACTTAATTCCTCTTGACCAACCAGTTACCAATCTGCACATCTTTCATCCTCATTTCTCAATTCTGTTCAAAAGATTTGCATACAAGTTGGTATCTAAGTTTATGCTTTGACCTACCAGTCTCATAATACTAGTGTGAGTGTGAGAAAGAAACTTGCCTGCCACAATTTGCTTACCAACTATTTCAACATAACACCCTCTATATTAGCCCTAAGAAATTCTCAACTAAGTCATGTGACAAGATTCCTATATTTTAACAATTATCCAAACCAGCATTCCACTGGCTCATTTTCAGTGTTTCAGCCTCTTGCTTAGCCCCCAGGAGTCTTCAAAAATCACAGAAGGTACTTTGCCATTTTTCTCTCTTAAGTCCTTTCAAAAGTTGGGGGTGGGGAGGTATCATTTATTCTAAAACTGAATACTTGAAAATCTGAGACAGACTGGGCAGTAAGATCATGTCCATCAGGAAGGAATGGAGAGCATCCCAGCCAAGGAAAGTCCCCAGAGAATACACCAAGCCAGCCAGAATGCATGAGGAAGGCACAGTCCTCTTGGAGAGGCCTCTGCAAAACTTTCTCAGCAGTTATTGTGAATTAAGAATCCATAGGAGCAAGTGCCAATATGAAGCATGCAGCCATGATTATTAGCAAATGCAGTGCGATGGGGAAGGCAGGACATCTGGGCCGTAATAGGAATATGTCACCTGTTTGACAGTATCTTCTTGGCTTCTAAACTATGCTCAAAATAATGCAATGTTACTACATTGCCACACCCCTCTGTGCAAGTGAAAAAGATGTGAGATTTCTTCATAACAAGTAGATGGGAGTTCTCTTTTGCCTTTGTAACCTGTGTGTCTAGCGACAGGGGAAAATGCATCTCAGATGTAATACTCCAAGACAAAGATAAATGGACACAGCCGCATGAAGAATGAAGATGGCTCCGATGTTGGTATTTATACATGGACACTCCTGAGGGACAGCAAGCCTATCTATGTAAAAGGCTCTCAGCCCATCCCTTCCACACAACGTCCTCCATGGTTCACATCCAAGTACACACACCTGTGAAGCTGAGTCATCTTGGCAAGTTATGGCCCTGGGGGTGTATGACCAACGAGTACAAAAGACCCTGGAGACAAAGCTGTGCATGGGTATGCTGGAACTGAAAGGGTACTCAATAAATCACTAATATAAACAGCAGGGTCAGTGTTTGCCTACCCTGCAAACTCTCAACATCTTTTACAAAAGCCTCTGCATTTGACGTCTTAGGACTTTCAGATGGCTTAGGAAAGCACTCAAAAACACAGAAAATAGTATCATTAATTTTATGGCACAATAAATAAGATGTCCATTTATTAATTTGCCTGTTTTCAAAAAATTATTTAGCAACATACAGTGAGTTTTCTAATGTAGAACGACATACAGCATGAGCCAAAGATGACTGCCACGCACCAAAGGCGAGTGGCACAGTGTGTCACAGATGTGTTCTCTGGACTGAGTCTTATCTTTCTTCAAAGGAAAGACCTGGAAATAGCCCTGAATGCATTCACTGTTGGTGGGTTTTCTTTTGATTTTGAGCTCACTTGCCCTGTTTTCTTAAAAACTTCTTACGGAGACATAAAAACAAAGTATCGAGTTTGGAAGAATCCAGATCAGTGACATTGTGGGCTATAAAAAAACATAAAAGACTGTGTAAGTTCCTATTAAAAATGAAGCATTTGACTTCTAAATATTGGAAACATCTAATGCTCAACAGAATTAGAAGAGAAATAAGTTGTAACACAGTGTTTAAAGCTAGAGATTCAGGAATCAGATTATAAGGTTTAAAATCCCAGCTCTATCACTTTCTAGATATATGACCTGGGTATGCAAACTGTTTTGATTCCTCACCTGTAAAATGAGACAGAAACAGTACATACCTACCCCACAGAGCTACTGGGAGGACTAAATTACTGACATATCATAAGCTGTTAAAAATATTATTTTCCATTTTTAATTTAAAAAAATACCAATCACATAGTCAGAGGGGCTAAAATACAGTTTTCTTAGTTGCCTAATTAACTGCTCTACTCAGTACATGCCCTGAATCTCACTTTATATTTTAATCTTATTTGTCTGGTTATATAGCCCAAAAGATAATTTACCTCTGTGGCAAAACCACCCACCTAGCTTTAGTGCAAAGGGGCTAACAGCCATTTATAATCACCATAGAAAAGATACTCCAACTACAAGAGTACTCACAACAACATAGGTTTATATATAAACTAGTTACTAAACTACCTTTTCCTCACCCACTTCTCTCAAATTCAGCCAAAGTGTGAAATATCCCTGTAGCAAATGAATGTGTTTCTGTGATAAATATTAATGTGAAAAGGTGGCCAATTATATCACATACATGCTACATGGACCACCACATACATTTCTGTTCATGAGATGCCCAGCAAGCTCAGTGTTAGCTGACTGTGACTGCATCATTTTTGGATGGAGAAGCAGACTTAAGCAGCTCTTTTCAGAACTCTGACCCCAAAGTCCTCCTTTGAATGTGGCCTCTACCATACTCATTGCTGGGGCAGGGTACAGCTGCTGTACCTATGAAGATCACAATGGAATGGGTGGAAAGGTTTACAGTTCCATCTCTGATCCTGTCCCTTATTTGCAGGGTCCTTCAACAAATAATTTTTCTCTGTGCATTGACAAGCAAGGAATAATGCTTTAC
>NC_045436.1:175269735-175371004 GCF_002776525.5 Piliocolobus tephrosceles | reverse complement strand
AGGAATAATGCTTTACCATCAGCAAACTTAAAGGGCGATCAGGAGATGCAAACTAGATATTCTATGCAAAGCATTAAGCCCAATGGCATAACCACTTACAAATTGTATCTATATTCCTTCTGTCTCTTTCACCATAGCAAAGGCTTGTCTAGCTTTCCCAGTAACCAAAATTTTAAAACAATTCTACCCCAAAGTGCCCAGTAAACACTTAAAATCAATCAGGAAAAAAAATTTCAAAATTAGACATCAACTGCCAACATTTCCCCAGTAGGATGATATTGAGGAAGAAACTGTTGCCTCAGAAAGAGCTTTTTCAGACCATTAATATGAATCAAGAAAAGTGCTGAGTGAACAGATTTAAAAGGGGGGAAAAAAATCCATTAACTGTCATAACCTTTTTGTCAAACTACCTTGCAATGAGATGACTGAATTGCAAATTGATTGCCATCTTGATGATGAAAAATACTTCCACATGCTGCTGACAAATGTACCATCCTTGGGATCCTAGATTTCCATCTGAAACCAAGTGTACTGCTTGGGCAGCAGAATGGACCAAGAAGGCTGCAGGAGACAGCCCAATTCCTCTGCTTTCCAGGTGAAAGAAGCTGAGTGTAACACAGTAGAGAATAACGACCTTGGGACATCAAGAACAAGGTTCAAAACCTAGGTGTCTGGTTTACTAGCACATGATTTCAAACTTGATAACCTATCTGAGCCTGAATGTTCTCACTCATAAACTGAGAATATTTCTCATTTATACAGTTGATGTGAGGATAAATGAGAAAAGGGTGTATGCAAGTGGGAGGTAACTTTATGATTGGCAAAGAGTAGATGTTTCGTTAAGAAATCAGTCAGTATATTTTTTTAAGATGCCCTCACAGGTAGAAGAATCCAATAATGTCCAGAGAAGCAGATACTGCTTAGCTTAACAAATGAATCTGATGAGGCAAAAGTCTGTATCAACACGAGTTCATTAGTCGGCAGGAAGTGAGGGTCTTCTCCCCACCCTGTCTACAGGGAATATTCTGGAGATTGACTTGACACTGCACTGAGTCTATATCAGAAAACAAAGGAAATGATACTATAGGCTTTTTCTTAACATTTTAAGAAAAAAAATCTTTCTAAAAAAGAATACAGCCAGTATTAAGAGTGCGTAATGTTTAAAACTTAAACTTTGTATGTGAAAAAGAAAATGTGAAAGAGCAAATGTGCTCTTGTAAGCATTAAAAGTACATATGGTAAAAATAAGGTAGTATTACAAGGAATATTACAAAATTTTATGTCATGAAGCACACCAAATGACTCCAGGTCTCTAAAGGTGGTAAAAATGAGACGTGTATATTTCAAAAAGAAATCAAAAAGGATTTCCTTTTTGCCTTAAAAATTTGCAGAAAAAAATGGATTCAGAGTTTAATAAAACAGTATAATCAAGCACAGAAAAAATATCTCCCATTAAACCAGTAGTTCTTAACCCTGGCTGCATTAGGGCAATTGGCCTGTCATGTGCCCGGGATATTAAACTTATTTTTTAGAGGAGGTCCCTGGGACAACTGCACACCAGAATTACTTGGAAGCTTCAAAAATAATGATGTCCCCCACCACCCCCAAGACTCCACTGTAATTGGGGAAGAGATGGGGATATTGGGATTTTTAAAAGCTTCCCAGGTAATTCTCACATGCAGCTATGCAGCCAAGGCTGCAAACCACCTGGCATTACAGGTGCACGTGCACTTGGGAATGGCAAGAATATCGACATCCTTGTACAAGATTATTCTTGTGGGTGCCTGGAGATGGGGTGAGGCCACCACCCCGGAGCTGTAATGGGACAAGCAGACTCAGGGTTCCACCCTTGCATAGCCCTGTGACCTTGGAAACACCAATGATGCTCTCTGTAAAGTGTATCTACTTTGCGGATTCTTAGAAATTTGAATGTTCCTGGCACAGTGCCTGGCATAGTATGAGTACAATAAGCACTGCCCAGGACTGTTTTATCCCCACACCTGCTGTGGGCTGCCGTTTTTAAGGAGTCTAACAGAAGATGGAGAGAAGTAAATGGGTACGATAAGTAGAGTAGTGAATGTTCTATCAATGATCTGATTAGAGTGCTCTCCCAGTGGCTGGCTGCTTGTCAATCCTGGAGCACCTTGGCCCTTGGCCCAAGTCAGATGGAAAGACTGCCTGCATAAGCAGGTTCCTATGTTACCTCGAAACTTCTCAAAGCCAGCCTTCAATTATCTGCTTCTTCCCTGATAACACTTCTGTTGAAGTTACATGGCTTTTTGAAGATCAGAGTTGGTGAACAGCAAGTGTGTCCAGTCTTACATTCTTTGTTTTCTGCTACCCTGCTGTGTGAAGCTGTGAAATGAAGCCATAGACAGTATCTGCTGCCACTTCAGCACTGTTCTTACTTCCTGCCTGGAGCCTTGGAGTTGCAGATACAAGTAAAAAATGTGGCAAGTCCCACGGGCTCTTCCTTCTCTTTCAGGCCTTCTCTTCTCAGGCGTGGAGTGCCATGAGTTTCACAACCTCAGGCCCTGGTGTAGGCTTCTACATCAGAACCCTGGGCGTCAGCAAGGCGCTGCACAAAGAGGCCTGCAACAGAAGCCAAACACTTGGGTTTAAGTCCTGGACAGGCACAGCCTTGGTTTCTCAGAGAGTGCTGAAGATAAGGGGAATGAGCCCCAGAAGTGGTTCTCAAGCAGGGGTGTATGGCAAAGTCACCCACGGAACTTAAAAAGGATTCCCAGGACTCACATGCAACCTAGCAAATCAGGTTACCATTTCCTGGGGTGAGGCTCAGGCATGTGGTTGAAAATTCTCCCTAGTTGACTTTGATGCCTCCCCACCCTCACCCCATGATGACAATGTTTAGACTGGCTGATCTGTAGCTGCTGTCACTCCAAGGATGAATCCTGGAAATTGCAGTTAGCTGGGTTTGCATAACAAAGAAAAAGGAGTAGACAACAGGCGGTTTGAGAACAATCAAAATTGGGAAAACCCTCCCTGGTAAGGATCTTGTTTATCATGATCAATAGCAAAGGGTTTGGCCAAGGCAGGCACTCAGTAAGGTTCCTATTGGTTGAAAGAATGAACGAATGAAAGAGCAGCCTTCACAGAGACAAAAATAAAATGTTCTTTGTTCTTCCTTTTGCACAAAAACTGGCCCCATCCCCTTAGTTAAAGGCAAATAAATCTCTAGAGATCTCAATGGATTTTTTAAAATTGCCATTTTGCATTTTTAAAATCTTCAGATTGGGCATAATACATCAGAAAGGAGTTCCAATAAAGTAATGCCATCCTTTGTCTGCTCTTTTCAAATTGCATTTGCAATGAATGTTATCAGCATAACAAAACTGTCTACATACAAAAGTGTTATTTTGCAAGGCTAAATGTGATCCAAGATGAAAGTAATTTTTAAAAATTGCATCCTAGGTTAAAGATATCAGTATCACACAATTTTTAAAAAGAACTATTTGTGTCCTACTCAAAGAGACAACAGTATATAACATTGGTTTCTAAAACAATATTTCCTGAACCCTTGGGTGTGTACTGACATCACAGGCTGGGCTGAACTTTGCTCTATGTGACTCCAGAGACAGAAAGAGATGCATTCCCATCTTCAGTCTCTGCTCTACTGTAGAAGAGTACTGCAAGCTTCTAGAGACCCAGGTTTGCCTTAACTCTTGGTGATTTCAAGTCTAAACTTAGGAAGGTTTAAGGATTCTAACACAACATTAGATTTTAGCTACGCAGATTTCTACTTTTAAATAGGACATAATGTTCAGTAGTTCGTTTTTTTTTTTAAGGTTACGTTGACAAATCGTTCATTATTCCAATTTTTAAAGTCAGGTATTTTAACGGGATACATCAGCCAACTTACAAAGACTTAAGTGTTTTCTCCCGTTCGGTCTTTTGGCTTTTCCTTTCTGGTTAAGAAACTTTCATTCTCTTGAAATTTCTTGGCTTTATAGAGCCCCAAACCCCAAAGACACCAAGATAAGACGGGCACGCCGGGATGGGGAGGTCCCACAATGACAACAGCATTTGGAACAATTCAAACCTTCACTACCTCTTCTCACTCAACCTCCTACGTCCTCACCCCCTGCAAAAGATGCGCAGGATCTCGATGGACGAGCCCACCCCTGAGACCCTACCAAGGAAAGACAATACCAGGCTGGTTTTCGAGTTTATTGTTGGCACGCTCCCCCGATGGCAAGCAGCATCTGAGGCGAGCGCGCCTAAGCCTGGGTGCTCAGAGGACGAGGCCAGGTGCAAGGGGCTCATCGTCGTCTCCCAGAAGGGCCCGCCCGCTCGCCGCGAGGGAAGGCCGGGATTCTTCGAACCGAAGAAAACCAAAACCGTCAATGCTCAGCTCGGAGGCCCGCAGGAGGCTTTAAAAATGGCCTCCTGACGACACTTCCTGCTTGGCGCGGACGGTAGGAGCCCTCGGAGGAGGCATCCTTCATAACGCTGGGGGCGGGGAGCACAGACTGGGCCAGCGGCACCACACGAACTGCCCTGCGGGACGCCGCCACCCCGCCCCGGTTGCCCTAGCGCGTCGAACGAGTCCGCGGGGTCGAGGCGCACAAAGGCGAGCTGGGGGCGCCGGGCCGGACCCTGACCCAGGCCAGGCCCGCGTCCCTGCTCAACACCCGCCAAGCCGCGGCCCGGGCCCCCACCCCAGCCAGTGCCCCACGCCCACCAGCCAGAGCGCGCGTTTGGCCTTCCCGGTGCGGCTCGCCACGACGCCAGCTCGCAGCGTGGGCACGCGGGGCCGTGGCCGCGCGACCCGCCCCGGCTCGGCCTGGCCCCGTCAGGCCCCCGCCCCGCGCGGCCCCACCACCCGGCCGCAGCCGGCGCTTCGGTCACGTACACGCGGATCCAGGGGCCCTTGCCCTCCCGCTCAGCTACTTACCCAGCAGGCCGGATTCGGGTGCCAGGTCCCGGCAAAGGGGCGTCTACACCGCCGGCCGCAGACCTCCAGCGCCGCGCCCGCTGTAGGTCCCTACCCGGGGGGCGGAGCCCGCGCGAGCCCCGCGCGTGCGCAGTGTGAAGCGGCGGCCTGGCTCCAGCGAGGCCGGCGCCTGAGGTCTCTAAGGCTGCGCCCACCCCCGCCGGGCTTCTAAGCTGTCCAGAGAGGGAAGCCTCAGACCCGGCCCAGCCCCACTTCTGGGCTTAGAGCTTGACCCAACACGTTCGCAGGGTAGCGAGCGAGGTCCACACTTAGCCATGCCGCAGGCTCAGAGCCTCCTCTGCAAAAGAAGGATTCGGCTTCGGTCCTGGCCCAGTCCGCCATCCCGGGGCGCCTGCCTGGTACCGGGTCCCGCGAGGGGCGGCCTTGGCGCCTGCCCCCAGGGAGCCTGCAGTCCTGCAGCGGGTGAGTGAAAGCAAGAGAAAAGGAGCTCAGGTCCTCAGCCTCCAAACTCATCCTTCTTGGAGAGCTTCAGTGAAAGAGATGGCCTTGAAGTCCTGGGTACAAATACTGACTCTCCCGGACTCCTTTACATCTTGGCTACTGGACCATGGAGAGAAAGTCCCCTGACCTCTCTCAGTGTCTTCATTTCTGAAGATGAGGAAGGTCGTATGTGAGGCGCAAAGCCTCCTCTAGCAGTTGGGTGTTGTGAGGGTCAGAGGGGACAATGACTGGGAGTCTGGAGACGGTGTGAGCTCATTTAATGCCAGAGTTTCTTTCCTGCCTCCTGGACTTAAGTGCTATTTTGGGCGAACCAAATGCCCTCTAGATACACCTGCATCTACGATCTGGAAGGAAGACATATTTAGAATAGAGCCGCTAAGAGGAAAGAGGACCATATTGCCAGGTCCCGCATAATCAGTGACTCCCCACAAAGTGAAACTGCTCTCCAGCAGGGGCTGGTTGAGGCACGGGAGCAGCGTCACTGGGAAGTACAGTTTCTTCGGGATGAACAGCTAAAGTTTATTTCAAAGCTCTGGAAGCGGGGGCGGGGGCAAGGCTGGTTTTCATCACCTTCCTGTTGGCGGCCAGAGGTCGGCGTGCACGGACAGCAGCCAGTATGCTGCACGGAGGAGATGTGGGGCTGGGCAGTAGTACCCCATGGAGAAGATGAGTTGAGGAAGACAGGCTCAGCCACAAGCCCAGCAGCTGACCAAAACCTTCGCCACTGAAATATCAGGAGCCGAGCAGAAGAAATAGCAGCCCAGAGAGCAAATCCTTCTCCCTGCCTTAGGCTGCAGTGCTCCTAACCCCAGTCCTGATCAGGGAGCTGCTAGGCTCCTGGTTTTCTATCTCCTAGGGCTCAGAGAAGCTAAGGGACCTCTTCTCAGAAAAACACATTTATGTGCAGATAGCTCCTATCAGAGGCAATATGCCAGAGAGTTCAAAGTCTCCCTCAAGAGTAGGGTCAAGTTGGGAAGGGCGTTGAGAATCCAAACTAGCAGCCACTGCCTGAAAATCTCTAGTGGCAAAAAGAACCATATCAGGAAAAACTATTAATTCTAAGTATTGGAGAATCTGAGGTCTAAACATTAGAGAAAATGTTCCTAAACTGTAGCCCAAATTGTTGCCTCTCCTTATAACTTCTACTCATGCATCACAGTTCTGCCCTCTTAAGTCACACAGAATTGATGCAAGGTACCTGCGGGTCTCCTGGGAGTTTCTCTCAAGTTAGAACTGGTTATGAATCCCAGTTCGGGCGCACAGAAGTTGTGAGCCTGTCCACACCTCAGTTTCTCATGTAAAATTCAGTGTATAATAGGTCTTTCCTCCCAAGGAGGTTGTCAACATTGAACAAGAGAAAGCAAGTCAGGACTTACCACAGTCCCTGGTAGATAGAAGTGAGTGTTAACTTACTCTTCAGTAGCCCAAATTCAGGGAGACGAAATGCTTTGTGGAGAGTCTGGAAATGGGATGTTTACAGCCTGAAAAAGGGTCAAGGAAAGACAGAAACTTACTTCAGCAGAAACCTTTAAGGTTGATGTCCCCAAAAGTCTTCTGATGCTTGCAAGTGTGAATCATTACACATTCCCTACACTTATGTCTGCCCTTCATCGTCTTCTTCCCCACCCCCAGCTTAGTTTGCCTAAATTCCGTGGATCACTTCTGTCACTAGTTGAATTGTTTCCCAGAAAAATACGTTGAAGCGCTAATATCCCCCACCCCCAACTTATGGATGTGACCTTATTTGGAAACAGGGTCTTTACAGATGTAAGACAAGGTCATTAGGGTGGGCCCTTATCCAATGTGAATGGTGTCCTTATAAGAAGAGACACAGAGAAGAAAATGCCATGAGAAGACACGGAGACACACAGGGAGAAGAAGCCATGCGCAGAGGCAGAGATTGGAGTATACAGCCACAAGCCAACGGTTGTCGGAAGATGGAAGAGGCAGGAAGGCCCCCCCTAGAGGGTTCAGAGGGAGCATGGCCCTGCGGACATCTTGATTTCAGACTTCTAAGCTGACAGAACTGTGAGACAATACATGTTTGTTTGGTACAGCCACCCTAAGAAACCAATGCACCCTCCTAGTTATGACTACCTAATGTAGGAGAGAAGAGGGAAGATGTGAACCAGTATCACCTGAGATCAGGAGTTCAAGACCAGCCTGGCCAACAGGGTGAAACCCCGCCTCTACTAAAAATACAAAAATTAACTGAGCGTGGTGGCAGGTGCCTGTAATCCCAGCTACTCGGGAGGCTGTGGCAGGAGAATTGCTTGAACCCAGGAGATGGAGCTTGTAGTAAGCCAAGAACGAGCCACTGCATTCCAGCCTGGGCAACAGAGCAAGACTCTGTATCAAAAACAACTCAAAAACTATGTATTGAATGCTCTTTCAGTGCAGGCACAGACTAGTGCTGAGGCTAGAGGAATGAGGAACAGGGTAAGGCTCAGCCCTCAGGGAACATTCATTTCCAGACCACAAGCCTTACAGATGCAATGACCGGGACTTGGGAGATGAGCTGTAAGCTGTAAGCTGTAAGGGAGTAGGAAAGCTGCCATAAGAAGACAGAGAACAGGGGAGAGGAGAGCATGTACAAAGGCCCTGAGGTGGGTGCTTTTGAGGAAGAAAAGGAAAGGCAGTGTGGATTTAGATCATTCTAGGCGCCTACAAAGCGTGATCTTAGAGAGCCCTTCATCAAATTCTGCCAGTGGGGAGCTTGGGGCTCAGAGGAAGGCCTCCATGAGCTTTCCATGATCATCCTTTCTCTTGCTCTGAACTTCCCTCCATGCTTCATTGCCCAATTTTATATTCTCTCTGGCCTCTAGCACTCCCAAATATTATATGACTTGACAAATACAGCACTGTCCGTTGGAAACCGGCCAGGTCTCTAACACCCAGGTCGGAGCACAGGCATGTCAATCTCAGACACTTCAAGGCTTTATGAATGGACAGGAGATCCCAGAAAGTGGCTTTTTCTTTCTTCTAAAACATTTCAGAAGTTTCTAGTAACTTCCTTGAGCTACTAGAAAGGAGATTTGCACATCTGTAAAGGAGGGATAAAGGCCCCCCAAACTCCTATAAGACAGCCCCGGTTCTCAAGCTTACCTCGCCTCACAGTCCTGGGGTGCAGGAGGCTGAGGATGTAGAGTCCGAATCCCGAACTCATTTGCCATCCTTCCAGCTGTGTGGCCTTGGCCAAGTTACTGCCAGTCTCTGAGACGTCTTCTCAACTGCAGAACAGGAGTAACTGGAACAACCTTTCGTGGAGGGTGTCAGGCGCTAGGGCGTGGCTAAGGCAGGGACCACGTCCCAGCCACCCTTTCCCGCCCTGCGGCGCAGGCCCCATCCCTCAGCTCTCCCCGCCGCGCACACTCAGCTCGGCCTCCGCGGCTGCCGCGGAAGCGCGCAGTGAGGCTGGAGGGGCCACGAGCGGAGCGCTGGGCATGCGCGCCCCATAGAGCCTCGAGAGGCGCCGGGCCGCGCTGCGTTGCAGTACCGCCCGCGGCCCGCAGCGTCGCTGCGCGCCCGGCTGGCTCAGCTCCGCGTGTAGAGCTCTACCCCGGCGCCGGCGGGCGGTGCAGCCCGGCGCTCACCTGGGCGCCCTGGCTCCTGCCCGCCCCGTGCTTCCGAGAATCGGGAATGTAATGTTTTGTTTTTACATTCCAATTTGCTCCCTCCCGAGGCTGACGTGGAATCCGAGGGTTCCTGATGACTGCAGCTCCTCGCCCCTCCCACTGTGTTCCCGCCGCCTCTGGGCTGAAAGCGCCACCAGGACCCGTGGCGCATGGGCTTTGTTCGTCATTAAATCCTTGGGACATAGCAGGAGCATGGTGCCCGGCACAGAACAGGCTTGGCTCCCACGGCCCATCCAGGCGGAGCCGTCAGCGTCCCTTGCCTAGACCAGAGCTCTGGAAAGCAGAGAGGGGGACAGGGGCCGGTCCCCAGATCGGTTCTGGAGGACATAGATCAGAACCGGAGAGGGCGCATTTAGAAACTAACTGCAACCTGACAAAGCTGCAGCGTCGTAGCTCGGGGTCAGCAACAGGAATTCGGGTTGGGTGGAGTCGAACTCAGGGAGTGGTCACTTGTGCGCAGAACAGCGTAGACTCGAGTAGGTTTGAAAAGGATAGGCCTGGGGGCAAGACTTAGTCCTTCACCACAGGTAGATCTAGGCGGCCGCGAGGATCTCCTGGCTCATTTCCCTGCATCCACTGGCCACCCACCCACACTGCGACATCCGGAGTGGTCCTTACACAAGCAAACTGAATTAAGTCATTCCCCTTCTCCAGAGTCCTTGCAGCCTCCAGCCCTACAGGATGCGCCCCTTGTTGTCTTATACCCTCTCCTCATGGTCTTGCAAAACTGACTCTGCTCTGCACCGCTGATGCACCAGGCTTCTCCCAGGAAAGACCTTTGCACGAATTATGCCTGCCTGGGATATCTCTTTGTCCTCTCAACTCAAAAATCACCTTCTCAGAGACCTTTGTAACCATTTCAGTACTCCTCATTCTGTCACATCCCTGTTTTATGTTCTTCATAATGAACTGAAACTGTTTGTTGTATGTTTTCTTGGGTCTTTTCATTTTTCTCCACTTGGAAGTACGCTACTGTCTGTCTTGTTCACCCTTAGATTCCCAGCGCCTAAGACAGAGGCCTGACAGTTATAGGCACCCATTATAACTCAAGCAAAAACTGTGGTTTGAGTCACCAAAGCATGAAACCCCACCTGGAATCTCAGGATTTGGATATTAGCACTTACCTATTCATCCACTCCTTCATCTCTAAATTTTCTTGTCAGAGAAAATTATGGAAATAATGGTACTATCGGCCTCAAGAGGTTTCCATGAGGATGAGATGGGTTACTTTTTGTAGAAGACTCTCATGTTGAGAGACATTTATGATTGCATCAGTTAGGATGGGCTGGGTTACACTACAGTAATAAAAAATCTCCCAAATCTCAGTAGCTTAGAAAGACAAAGGTTTCTTTTCACTTACACTAGCTCTCCATCAGGGATTGGTTGAGTACTCCTTGGAATCTTTAGTCCAGAAAACAGACTTACCAAGCAGATACCAACTGATGTGTGGTCAGTTGTCAAGGCAGAGGGAAGAAGAGGTTGGTTTAACAGAGCACTGATTCTTAAGACTTTCAACCAGACGTGCAAATGACTTCCATTCTCATTTAACTAGCCAAAGCAAGCCACATGTCCCCTCATAACTGCAAAGAACAGAGGAGTGCCATCCTACCATGTGCCTTGGAGAACTGGACATATTTTCTAGATGGTAACAGTTATTGTTACTATTCATTCTAGAAGTCTTCCAGTAGTATACTGTGATGTCCACAAACATCATGAACGACAAAACTCAGGGAAGCCTGAGCTTATGTGGATATTCAGCATGGATTTTTTTTTTCCTGTTCTTGGACAGAGCCCAGCATTCTTGCTTTATATCGAAGGAGTGTGTTAGGGATAGGTCTCTTGGGGTTCTCTTGTTCTCTCTTCACAAAATCTGGATGGCACTAGATAGTACTAGATGCTAAGGTCCATTGGAAGAAAAATAGTCTGTTTCACTCTCCTTTTGTATACTGAGATTCTATTTCAATGGCTGGCACAATATTTACTGAATCCATGACTATTTGGCAAGTATACCTTTTTTTTTTTTGAGATGGAGTTTTACACTGTTGCCCAGACTGGAGTGCAGTAATGTGATCTCGGCTCATTGCAACCTCCGCCTCCCAGGTTCAAGTGATTCTCCTGCCTCAGTCTCCCGAGTAGCTGGGATTACAGGCCCCCCCCCCCCCCCGCCACCACACCCAGCTAATTGTTTTGTATTTTTAGTAGAGACGGGGTTTCACTATGTTGGCCAGGCCGGTCTCGAACTCCTGACCTTGTGATCCGCCCACCTCGGCCTCCCAAAGTGCTGGGATTACAGCATGAGCCACCACACCCGGCCAAAAGTATGTCTTATCTTACTAGTAACGGGATGACAGCCCTGAAAATTTATCTTTCCAGTTTATCCAGGAACACTGTAAAGAAATATGTAGATAATTCATTTATTTAGCAAATAAACATGTTGAGAATGTTGTTACATCAACAACTGCCACTAGAATTTCTCTTGGGGAGAAACCATCTTTATCAAGGAAAATAAAATTCAAGAGCTTGCCTTGACGACCTCACTTCCCAGACCTAAAGCAGAGAGTTTACTCCTTATTCAGAACAGCATGAGGAGAACAGCATAGCTCCCAGGAATTTTTCCTTTTTTCAACTTTCATTTTAAGTTCTGGGGTACATGTGCAGGATGTGCAGGTTTGTTACATAGGTAAACATGTACCATGGTGGTTTGCTGCACAGATCATCCCATCACCCAGATATTAAGTCCAGCATCCATTAACTATTCTTCTTGATGCTCTCCCTCCCCCAACGGACAGGCCCCAGTGTTTACTGGTCCCCACCATGTGTCCATGTGTTCCCATTATTCAGCTCCCACTTACAAGTGAGAATATGCGGTGTTTTGTTTTCATTCCTGTGTTAGTTTGCTGAGGATAATGGCTTCCAACTCTATTTATGTCCCTGCAAAGGACATGATCTCATTTCTTTTTATGGCTGTATAGTATTCCATGGTGTACATGCACCACAGTTTCTTTATACAGCCTATCATTGATGGGCATTTGGGTTGATCCCATGTCTTTGCTATTGTGAAGAGTGCTGCAATGAACATATGCATGCGTGTATCTTTATAATAGGATAAATTATATTCCTTTGGGTACATACCCATTAATGGGATTGCTGGGTCAGATGACATTTCTGCCTCTAGGTCTTTGAGGAATCACCACACTGTCTTCCACAATGGTTGAATTAATTTACACTCACACCAACAGTGTAAAAGTGTTCCTATTTCTCCACAATCTCACCAGTGTCTGTTCTTTTTTGACTTTTTAGTAGTAGCCATTCTGACTGCTGTGAGATGGTATCTCATTGTGGTTTTGATTTGCATTCCTGTAATAATTAATGATGTTGAGGTTTTTTTCATGCTTGTTGGCTAAGTGTATGTCGTCTTTAGAGAAGTGTCTTTTCTCGTCTTTTGCCCATTTTTTAATGAGGTTGTTTTCTTCTTGTAAATTTAAGTTCCTTGTAGATTCTGGATGATAGACCTTTGTCAGATGGATAGATTGGAAAATTTTTTTCCCCTTCTGTAGGTTGTCTGTTCACGCTGATGATAGTTTCTTTTGCTGTGCAGAAGTTCGTTAGTTTAATTAGATCCCATTTGTCAATTTTTGCTTTCGTCGCAATTGCTTTTGGCATTTTCGTCACGAAATCTTTGCCTGTGCCTCTGTCCTGAATGATATTGCCTAGATTTTCCTCTAGGGTTTTTATAGTTTTGGCTCCCAGGAATTTGAGGTTAGGAAAACTTGAGAGAAAATTTCAGAGTAGAGAAAGCACCCTAAGGTGAAAAGTGTTCTATGATAAATTTCCAGACATTAGGTGGTCACAGACTTTTAAGAATGAACAATATAATAAATTGTTTTTTCACTGTTTCCCTGACTCTGTAGGAAAAGTGTGATACCTACAATGTAGTGATCATAGTTATGTTGGAAGCTGCCAGGTTTTACCCAATGTGTGTTCTCTTTTTCCTTAATATGAACCCCACTTTTAGCTAGGTATATGGACACATGGCCCTTTAAGCCTCTCTTAGAAATACTGTGTGAAATATTGCTAGACAATCCACCAAAATGTATAATTAGTTTAAGGTTACAGTGGTAGCACAGTCTGGTAGTCGTTACCCTAAATCTGTCTCTCTTTTTTTCCTTAATCATGACCTTCCTACAATTTCTTACTGGGCACATAGCTGCTCAGAAAGAAAGACTGGGCCGGGCTGGGTGACTCACACCTATAATCCCAACACTCTGGGAGGCCGAGGCAGGCAGATCACTTGAGGCCAGGAGTTGGAGACCAGCCTGGCCAACATGGTGAAACCCTGACTCTACTAAAAATATGAAAATTAGCCAGGCATGGTGGTGCATGCCTGTAATCCCAGTTACCCAAGAGGCTGAGGCAGAATTGCTTGAACCCAAGAGGTGGAGGTTCAAGCAGTTCTCCTGCCTCAGCCTCCCAAGTAGCTGGGATTACAGGTGGGCACCACCACACCCGGCTAATTTTTGTATTTTTGGTAGAGGCAGGGTTTTATAGTGTTGGCCAGGTTGGTCTTGAACTTCTGACCTCAAGTGATCTGCCTGCCTCGGTCCCAAAGTGCTAGGATTATAGGCATGAGCCACCGCACCCAGCCTAGAAAATCTTAATAACAGAAAAATGTAAGAAAAAGAAAACTATGCCCCAAATATGTCAAATATGTTATCTTTAGTTAGGACTGAGTACACAAGTGACAGGGCCCTATGCAAAATGAATATGTGAGGTTCGTTGTTCAAAATATCATTAATCATGTGAAGACAGTGACCATAGAGCATTAAACCAACCATGAGGACCCTGTAAGTGTGGGGACTTGTGTGACTACACAGATCACATGCCCTTGAAGTCAGCCCTGTCTTCAGTTAAGTCTTCTTATTGAAAAGCCAACTGCATTATTTTCCTTTGACTGCTATAACAAATTACCACAAAGATGGTGGCTTTAAATAACACACATTTATTATCTTACAGCTCTGGAGGCCAGTAGTCCAAAATGAGCTAAAATCAAGGCGTTAGCATGGTTGGCTCCTTCTGGAGGCTCCAGGGATAAGCCCATTCCTTGTGCCTTCCAGGTTCCCAAAGGAGCTGGCGTTCCTTGTCTCCTGGCTCCATACTGTATAGCCTTTTTCCCTTTGCTTTCTTTGTCACATTGCCTTCTCTCTGACTCTGACTCCTGCACTCCCCTGTGTTAGTCCATTCTTGCATTGCTGTAAGGGAATACCTGAGGCTGGGCAATTTGTAAAGAAAATAGGTTTATTTGGCATATAGTTCTGTAGGCTGTACAGGAAGTATGGCACCAGCATCTGCTTCTGGTGAGGCCTCAGGAAGCTTCCAATCATGGTGGAAGGCAAAGGGGAGTCAGCATGTCACATGGCAAGAGCTGGGGCAAGAAAGAGAGGAAGAAGTGCCAGCTTCTTTTAAACAATCAGATCTCATGTGCACTAACAGAGTGAGAACTCACTCATCACAGAGAGGATGGCACTAAACCATTGCTGGGGGATCTGCCCCCATGATCCAATTCCTCCCACCAGGTCCCACCTCCAACATTGGGCATTACATTTCAACACGAGATTTGGAGGAGACAAACATCCAAACTTTATCACCCTTTTACGAAAACCCTCGTGATGACCTTAGACCCACGTCGATAATGCAGATAATCTCCCCATTTTGACATCCTTAGCTTGATTACATCTGCAGAGTTCTTTTTGTTACATAAAATTCCAGAGATTAGGGCATGGAACTCTTTGGAGGGCCATTATTCAGCCTGCTATACCAATAGAACTCTCTTTTTAAATGCCCAGTGTGCTTTTGCTTACCAAAGCAGCCAAGATAGATAGCGCCATGGAATCATAGAGTTGGAAAGTACTTTAACTTCGTAGCCACAGGAAATTTCCAGCTGAATAGCTCATGGTCATACAAAGTATAAACTTGTTTCTAAAATGGAACTTTTTTTCTGCCCACCCCACTAGTCCTGTCAACACTTCTGAATGCCCTATATTGGGATGTGTTTCAAAGATCTATTTATTTTTGCAAGGCAGAAACTTAAGAGTCATCCTAAATTATTTCCTCTCTCTCATGTGCCACTTCCACTCTCACCCCCACTTCTGACGAATCACCAAGTAGTGTGTATAATCTCAAAAAATTTCTATAATCTGTTTCATCCCACCATTGTCAAGTTTAGGGCTTAATTATCTCTTCTACCAGTAGCCCTGCCTCTATTATCTCTCCATTCCAATATATCTTCTAAAGATGTGTAAAGGAATATTCCTTACAGCACCGATTAAACACCAGAAAATTAAAAGTATCTTAAATATCCATAGAGAACCATACTCATGGTATAGACATAAAATGGAATCTCATACAGATGGAAATGAATTAGATTATGTACCTCAAAATAGGTGTCAAAAATATGATGTTGAGTCAAAAGCAGTTTGCAGAATATGCATGCATTATAATTATTATTTTTATTTTTTATCTTTTTCTTTTCAAAAAATTTATTTTTTATTTTCTACATGTATTATAATTATATATAGGTTGATAGACACAATTATATATTGTTTGTTATATAATGTGTACATATAATTAGAGTACTATTTTATATGTTCAACTTTATACACACATATGTATATGTCTGTAATCACATACGTATATGTATGTGATATATACTTAAATAAGAGTACTATTTTCCTGTAATCCCAGCACATTGGGAAACCGAGGCGGGTGGATCATCTGTAGTCAGGAGTTCAAGACCAGACTGGCCAACATGGTGAAACCCCGCCTCTACTAAAAATACAAAAATTAGCTGGGCATGGTAGCATGCACCTGTAGTCCCAGCTACTCGGGAGGCTGAGGCAGTATAATTGTTTGAACTTGGGAGGCAGAGGCTGCAGTGAACTGCGATCATGCCACTGCACTCCAGCCTGGGGGACAGAGTGAGACTCTGTCTCAAAAAACAAGTACTATTTTTTGTGTTTCGCTATATGCATACATATCACATGTATATACTTATATGTGTATGAAATTAACCACATAAAATAGTACTCTTATTTAAGGATAATATATATGTAGTAAAACACACAAATATTCATCAAAACGGTCATCACAAAATTCAGCATTGTGATGTTCTCTAGGAGAGAAGGAGGACAATGTGGTGTAGCAGAAAGGCAGAGTTGACTTTAAGTATATCTTCAATGTTTCTATTTTATTTTGGAAGAAAAGGAGGAGATTTAAAACAATATGGGCCGGGCGCGGTGGCTCAAGCCTGTAATCCCAGCACTTTGGGAGGCCGAGACGGGCGGATCACGAGGTCAGGAGATCGAGACCATCCTGGCTAACACAGTGAAACCCCGTCTCTACTAAAAAATACAAAAAACTAGCCGGGCGAGGTGGCGGGCGCCTGTAGTCCCAGCTACTGGGGAGGCTGAGGCAGGAGAATGGCGTAAACCCGGGAGGCGGAGCTTGCAGTGAGCTGAGATCCGGCCACTGCACTCCAGCCTGGGCGACAGAGCGAGACTCCGTCTCAAAAAAATATAATAATAATAAATAAATAAATAAATAAATAAATAAATAAAGCAATATGGTAAGACATTCATATTATCTAAAGCTGGGTAAAGACAATGTGGATAATTGTTAAATGCCCTGATGATAATTTGAAATGCCTTATAGTCAAAAAGGGAATAGAGTGCCTCAAGAAGCATGAAATCCATGTGCAGACTTTCAGGGATCTCTCAACATAAGTAGTGGCTCCACCAAATCAACTCAAAGTAAAGCTTGCCAGTCGTTGGGCACTACTGTGTATCCTAATCTCCCATTTGCTTTTGATGATCTCATTATACTATGCAGAAGTCAAGTAAGGATCACCAGACATTTGAGGAAACACTCCCATTTGAAAGCTAGAGAACAAATGACCTCAGATGAAAAAGAAATCCTAAGTAGCATCTTCAGAGAGATTAGAGAATACAATGCATTCATAAAGTGCAAGATTCTATAGGAAAGGGACAACCAGAAGACAACGAGATAGAGTCATGGGAAGTATGTACATTTTGGAAGATAAAGTCAAAGAAATCTTCCAGAAAGTAAATAGAAATGGAAGAAAAGTGGAAAATATGAGAGAAGAGATTGAATGACGGAGATCAATCCAGAAGTTTCAATACCTGAATAATAATGTAGTCATGATGATGATGATAGAAACAGTGTAAAAAAAAAAGAACAAAAAGATAACAGAAACAAAGTCCAGAATTGAAGAGCATGAATCTCTGCATTGAAAGGCTGCATTAATTGCATAGAACAATAAATATGTATATATCCGTATCTAGATACAACATCACAAATGATAAAGACAAAACTCTGTAACAGTTTACTTATAAAGGAAAGAGAAACAGACATCAGAATTTTCACCCACACTAAGCCAAGAAGACAACAGAGCTCTTCATTCAAAGGTTTGGAGAGCTATTGTTTTCAACCTAGAATACCCACTGACCTAGTGTGATGAATGAAAAAGATATTTTCAGGCTGTAAGGCTTCAGAAAGCTTACCTCCTACACTACTGTTTCTTAGTAAATTATTTGAGATATTTTCTGGCAAAAAGAAAGTAAGTAAATAAGCCAAGGGATTCTAGTATCCAGGATTTTAATATGGGAAAGAGAAAAGGCATGAGGGAAAATCACAGAATAACCCTGGGGAGCAGGTATAGATACCCATGCCAATGACCTCTGGAGGAAGAACATGTCTGCTGGTAATTTGCCGGTTGGGAGAGAAAAAAGGGGGAGCTTTTTAGAATACTCCATTTAATAAAGACATTGGAAAAACTTGAAAATATATTTCTGTTTAGTAATTAAGAAAAAACTGCATGTAGAAACTCCCCATGAAAATTAGAAATTCAACAATAGTTTCATATGCTTATATTTGTTTGTTTGTTTATTTATTTTTTGAGACAGAGCCTCACTCTTGTCACCCAGGCTGGAGTGCAATGGCGTGATCTGGACTCACTGCAACCTCTGCCTCTGGAGTTCAAGCGATTCTCTTGCCTCAGCCTCCCGAGTAGCTGGAACTATGGGCGCCTGCCACCACGCCTGGCTAATTTTTTGTATTTTTAGTAGAGATGGGGTTTCGCCATGTTGACCAGGCTGGTCTCCAACTCCTGACCTCACATGATCCACCCGCCTCAGCCTCCCAAAGTGCTGGGATTACAGGCCTGAGCCACCACACCCAGCCAGTTTCACATGCTTATGATTAAAATAATGTAACTACTTTGACTTCCACTTTTATAATCCACATAATGAAAAAAGAGGCAATGATTCATTTATGCTAAACAGCAGAATATGCATGTTCAGCCTTGAAGATGTAAAAGAGAGAATACAGGGGCAAGAGATGGAAGGGAAGAGGGCTGAAGGAAAGGCACTGGGCAGGGGATTATCTTACAAAGCCAGGAGCAAAAGATGCTGTGTCTATAATGAAAAAAAGAAGTTAAAGCTTTAATATCTTATTTCAACTTGCAAAGGCAACCAAAAGAGAAAAACAAAGAGAAATAATTATATAAAATAACTTCATGGAGGGGAAGTGATGATTCACATGAAAGAAACAATTCTGTGTGTATCATAGCAGAATAGAGAATTTCTAAAATTGATAAATAAAAAAATTATACAAATATTTAGCCATGTGGAGCTAATTATCCTATGTGATAGCTTGAAGAGTTAAAGGTGGAATTAATTAAAAGACCCTTTAATAATGTCTGCTTGGCATTATAGGAGTCTTCAATCAATACTCATCAAATGAACGAATGCTAAAAAGAGATTTAGTAGTAGACTATTGCATTTTGTCTTCCCATTCCATTTAATGTTTTAACCATATTCATGCGTGGCTTTGAAAAAATATCTGTCATTATTTATCAGTACTTTTAAGGAGTTCATTATTTTTAAAAATACATGCTTTGGTTTGAGAACACAATTTATATAAAATACAGATTAAAATGCAAATTACGTTATGCAACACTGAAAATACACTGTTTTCATGATGAGTTATTTAGAACGTTAGTATTTTTCCACTTAAAATTAAGTGATTTCTTATCTCTAGTTTTCGTGACTTTATTTCTAAATGATAAGAAAGAATTTCATGCAGAGGCATTTGCAAACACTTCTCTGCAAATAAAACACTCTTGGTGTAGATAGTCTTTGCTTCCAAAAACCTTAAAGCCAAATTGGATAAAATCATAATATAGGATATAATTTCTCTTTGTATTTTTTACTTGCTGGAGAAATCTTGATCTACTACATATGGATTTGGATCACATACCTGGAACTCAGGTAGCTAGAAAAGTTTATCTTGATGCTTGAAAATGCTGAAAATTGTCATTTTTTTACTTCCATTTTCTGACATCGGTAATATCTTTGCCATTTTATTTTGTCTATTAGTCAGTATGGATATTCATTAAAAATAATTATAAAAAAGTAGTTCAAAACTCCATGCTGATCACCATGATGGTGAGGAGTAAATAGCACACCAGGTTAAGTGTCTGATTCTGCATGTGCTTGTCTAATCACCATGAACCATGATATGCATGCAGAGCACTCAAAGCTCTTTTTTTTTTTGAGATGATGTTTCACTCTTGTTGCCCAGTCTGCAGTGTAGTACTGCGACCTCAGTTCACTGCAACCTCTACCTCCTGGGTTCAAGCGGTTCTCCTGCCTCAGCCTCCTGAGTAGCTGGGATTACAGGTGCCTGCCACCACACTTGGCTAATTTTGTGTATTTTTAGTAGAGATGGGGTTTCATCGTATTGGCCAGGCTGGTCTCGAACTCCTGACCTCAGGTGATCCACCCACCTCGGTCCCCCAAAGTGTTGGGATTACAGGCATGAGCCACCACAGCTGGCCTGAGAGCTCTTTTAAAGACAGCAAGGGGAGAAGATACATCACTCTTTACTCTGAGATTCAAATAAAAGTTGTGAGAGCACCCACTTGTAGTAGGAGATGCAATGGCCATCACTTTATTTCTGGGAATTTTTGAAGGGGTAGGGTTGGGAGAGAAATATTAATTTTTTTTCTTCTATAGACTTCTCACTCCAAGTGTTTATTTCTGCTAAATTATTTGAATTTGCAAACTATCCAAAACATGCTGTCCATTTTTTTTTTTTGACGTGGAGTCTCACTCTGCTACCCAGGTTGGAGTGCAATGGCATGGTCTCTGCTCACTGCAACCTCCACCTCCCAGGTTCAAGCGATTCTCCCACCTCAGCCTCCTGAGCAGCTGGGACTACAGGCACATGTCACAACACCCGGCTAATTTGTGTATTTTTAGTAGAGACAGGGTTTCACTACTTTGGCCAGGCTTGTCTTGAACTCCTGACCTTGTGATCCGCCCTCCTCAGCCTCCCAAAGTACTGGGATTATAGGTGTGAGTCACTGCGCCCGGCCGTGCTGTTCATTTTTCATACCATGTTAGCTCATGCTTTACCTACTCCCATCCTTTTCATTCCCAGAAAATACTTCATCAGATCATGTTGGGTTTGGCTGTGAATAATACAAAACACTAAATAGCAGTGTATTTTCCTCTTAAGTACATTAAGTTAGGGGTAAGGAATGCAGGTGGGTATGGCAGCTCCATGATGAGGAAGACCCCAGGCTCCTTCTGCCTTGTTGCTTCACCATCCTCAGGAAGTGACATGCACTTCATGGTCCATGATGGCTGTTCCAGTTCCAGCCATGACCCCTCATCCCTTTATTCCAGTCAGTAGAATACAGTAGAATAGGGAAACGAGCAAAGACTTGCATCCGCCTTCCTATAAGGGCATTTTTGGATGCCATATATACTCTAGATCTACTCATTTCCCGTTGACTAGAATGTGGTCATATGATCACACTTAGCTACAAGCAAGACTAGAAAATTCAGTCTTTCTCTCTCTTTCTTCTTTTTTTTCTTTTTTCTTTTTTTGGACAGAGTCTTGTTCTGTAGCACTCTACCCTGGGCAACAGAGTGAGAATCCCTCTAAAAAAAAAAAAAAAAAAAAAAAAAAAAAGATTATCTGTATCAATGGGGAAATCATCTTTTTTTTTTTTTTTTTTTTGAGACAGAGTCTTGCTCTGTTGCCCAGGCTGGAGTGCAGTGGTGTGATCTCGGCTCACTGCAACCTCTGCCTCCAAGGGGAAAAATCTTTTTTAAAAATCTAGGCCCCCACGCACCTGAAGAAATCGCTTAGCGTCTAATATTGTATTGGATTTGGGGTATGCCTTCATACTGGGAGGTATAAAGTGTGGGGAGTTAGAAACCACGGTCTTTAGAGTAGGGCTGCCACACTGCCCAAGTCCAGGGGCTACCATTCATATGGGATGGCAGGCATCATGTGGCAGAGCTGGGACTAACTTCTAGGTTTATCAAGTATGCTTTAGGACTTAGAAGCAAGGCGGTCTCCCTGCATTTTCATGTCTACATCTCTAGAACGGAAAATAATCGTAGTTATTTTGCAAAGCCTTTGTATGAGTTGAAATGGATGGTTTCACTTCTAATGAATAGAAAACTCCACATTGGTTTTAAACACTAAGGAAATGTATAGTCTCATCTCTCATGAGGTACAGCTCCTCCCGTCTGTGCTTGCCACCTTCTATGGTGGGACACTATTGCCCTCTGGCTAATGGCAGCAGCCCAGCCCTCCAGACAGTGCAACCCTCAAAAGGAAAAGAGCCTGACTTTGCCTGTGTGCAGTGAGAAACTTTCTAGAAGCTTAAGATTTTTCTTCCTGTGTCTCTCTCTCTTTTTTTTTTTTTTTTTGAGACAGTCTTGCTTTGTCACCCTGGCTGGACTGCAGTGGTGCTATCTCAGCTCACTGCAACCTCTGCCTCCCAGGTTCCTTCTCCTGCCTCAGTCTCCCAAGTAGCTGGGGCCACAGGCATGTGGCTAATTTTTGTATTTTTAATGGAGATGCTGGTCTCAGACGCTTCACCTCAGGTGATCCACCCATCTCGGCCTCCCAAAGTGCTGGGATTACAGGTGTGAGCCACCACATCTGGCCTCTTCCTGTCTCTTTATAAAGAATGACAGCTTGTGGTGGTGCTTCAGTCCGGCCCAGAACAAGCACCATGTGCTGATGACCTGTGCAGTCACATGGGCCACGTGCTTAGAAGGATCTTGCACTTGGTTTAAAGCTGCTGTCACTATCTTGACCTTCTTAATCTCTTTTGAGTGCAGGGTCCCCATTTTTATTTTGCATTGAACCTTGCAAATTCTATAGCTAGTCCTCGTCTGGACTTGCCCTTTGGCCCTGAGGATAGAGGCACCCTTTGAAAAACATGGCTGTATGAGGATGCCTGAGAGGGTACCTGACTACAATGACAGCCATTTGCCTATACCTGTTGTGAAAATGGACATGGTCAGTTTCAACATAAGTTAATTGACTAAAAGTTCAGTGTTCAAGGGAGTCACTGGAGTGGGAGCATTGGGCAACTGAAAGGACTCACAAGACCCCCCAGGGTGTGCTCATTTAGAGCTTTAATAAAGGTAAAAGATGGTAGAGCGGGAGAAAGAAAGCGCAGAGAACTTGGAAATGTCCAGAAACTTTACCTTTATTATTATTGTTATTATTTTACTTTATCTTTAGATTGTGGACTACCAGAAGCTTTACTATTATTATTATTATTATTATTTTACTTTATCTTTAGATTGTGAACCACCAAAGTCTGTGTGAGGTGCCTTGGTCTCAGGGTCAGTAAAATTTCCATTGAATATTTCCCCTGTGTATCTGGAGAACCTAGCTAGAGGGTGGTGGTGTTTCTAAAGACAAAGCTTTCTTAATTGTTCATATTTGGCCATGTGCAGGTAAGGAGCCATAATCGTAAGATCCAAATCAGGAAAAATAAAGTCCACTTCCCAGGTATTCTGTGAAGAGTAAAGAGAGATGACACAGCATCTCACTTATTGATTAAGGTGATTAAGCTATTCATATGTAACAGGTCCTCAATATGTGTGATTTTAATTTATTAAAGATGAATAATACTTTCTTTTGACATATGAATTTCAATTTCAACTACCATTTTCAATCTGATCATTTTTGATACAGAGATTTGGATAATATTTTGAAACTGAAGTTTTTCCAAATTCTTAATGGTTACCTTTTTTTTTTTTTTTTGAGAGGGAGTCTCGCTCTGTCTCCCAGACTGGAGTGCAGTGGCGCGATCTTGGTTCACTGCAAGCTCCGCCTCCCGGGTTCATGCCATTCTCCTGCCTCAGCCTCCCAAGTAGCTGGGACTACAAGCACCTGCCAGCAAGTCCGGCTAATTTTTTGTATTTTTAGTAGAGACGGGGTTTCACTGTGTTAGCCAAGATGGTCTCAATCTCCTGACCTCGTGATCCACCCATCTTGGCCTCCCAAAGTGCTGAGATTACAGGTGTGAGCCACTGCACCTGGCCTCTTAATGGTTACTCTTTAAAAATGTGAGATATGTTGCCAAAAGACAGCAGAAAAAACAAATGAGCAGTCCAGGCACTGTGACTCAGGCCTGTAATCCCAGCACTTTGGGAGGTCAAGGTGGGCAGATCATTTAAGGTCAGGAGTTCAAGACCAGCCTGGCCAACATGGTGAAACCCTGTCTCTATTAAATACAAAAAAAAAAAAAAAAAAAAAAGAGCCGAGCATGGTGGTGGCCACCTGTAATCCTAGCTACTCAGGAGGCTGAGGCACAAGATTAGCTTGAACTCAGGAGGCAGAGGTTGCAGTGAGCCAGGATCACACCACTGTACTCCAGCCTGAGTGAAAGTGTGAGACCCTATTTCAAAAAAAAAAAAAAAGGTTTCAGGGTTTTTATCTTTTTAATGGAAGATATAATGGGGAATTTGAGTTGTGTGTATGTTTAGAAAGGGACTCAAGTAAAAAATGGTAATTGCTTGCAAATATAAGAGACTGCAGAAATGTGTTGACTGCTAGTAAATTAGTAGTAAATTGAGTTTTATAGATAACATCATTTTAGATGGGTGCATTATAAGGCTTGGTAACAAAGAATGACATTTTAAAAAATAACCAATTAAGATAATGTTCCAAGGTATGCCATTACATATTCAGTTTTACACATTTGCAGTTCTATTAACAGAATTTTCTAGTTTACTCTTGTTCTCACACAATGCCAGAGTATGTTTCATGTTGTACAATCATTTTCTCTCTTATCTACCCCGAAACCATTTGTCCTTTCTCAAACATATTGCCATACTACCTCTAACAAATTTTAATTATTAGAAAATATAATTATTTAAATATTTAAAAATTTTAAATATTTAAAATATAACTAATTTTTAAAAAACTCATTGACTTTTTAAAAAAGTCACAGGACAGAGTTGTTTCTACAAACATAGACTAATTCTATATGTATCTTTCTGTAAGGTACTTTAATCACTCAGCATTCTATAATGTATATTCCAATAGGAAAATGGATGCAGCCCCAAAGCTTTTCTTTTTTTTTTTTTATTTTGAGACGGAGTTTTGCTCTTGTTGCTCAGTCTAGAATGCAATGGCATGATCTCGGCTCACCACAACCTCCTTCTCCAGGGTTCAAGTGATTCTCCTGCCTCAGCCTCCTCAGTAGCTGGGATTACAGTCATGTGCTACCATGTCCAGCTAATTTTGTATTTTTAGTAGAGATGGGGTTTCTGCATGTTGGCCAGGCTGGCCTCGAACTCCTGACCTCAGATGATCTGCCCGCCTTGGCCTCCCAAAATGCTGAGATCACAGGCGTGAGCCACCATGCCTGGCCCCCAAAGCATTTTTTTAAACAGTTGCATAATATTTCACAGCAGAGGTATATTCAAGTTAATTTAACTATTGGTTTGTTAACAATTTTTTTTATTTTTTTGTCTTGTCACTTGGCAAACGATGCTTCAATAAACACACTTTACCAATATACTCCCTACTTCAGTAAATATGCTTTTAATTCTATAGGATTTAATTCTAAAGGATAAATGTCCAGAACTAGACTTGGTAAACAAAAGGATATATATTTTTTTATTTCAACAGAGTTTGCCAGATTAATTTTCACGAAGTTGCAGTAATTGTAGTGTTCATTGTTTTGAAAATATGATAGAACCTACTGTCTTGCCCTCCCATCATTCCCCAACTATCACTGGGTTCAACAGGTCTTTTGAACGCTTTGCCATGTGTTGAGGGAAAAACATGTTAACTCACTGGTAAACTTGGCATTTCCCTGATGACTATGGAGTGGAGCTTATTTCATGGGTCTGTGAGCATCAGGATTTCCTCTTCTGTAAAATGACTATTTTTATCCTTTGACTATTTTTCAACTGGGTTATTTGTCCTTACATTATGAATTTATGGGAATTATTTATATATAATATGTAGGAATCCTTTATCGGACATATGTGCTTCCAAAATTTTTTGCAGCCCGTTCTTTGTCTTCTGACTTTATGTACAGCTGCCCGTCAAATTGTAAATATTTCCATAGTCAAATGTTTCTTTATTTCCTTTCATTTTTTTGAGTTTCCTGTCTTGCTTAAGAAGTCCTCCGAATACGCACACCACTGCCACTAATGCCAGAGGCATATAAACGTTGTCCTAGATCTTCTACCTTGTTTTTGTTACATTTTTATATTTAAACACTTAATTGTTTAAATATAAATATAATTATTTTTATATAGTTAAAAGGAAAGCTCTACCTCCCCCACTACTGCTCCCATTTGATAAGCAGCTGTACTAGAAATGTTTATTTAAACAAACCACCCTTCACACACCTGTAATCCCAGCACTTTGGGAGGCCAAGGCAGGCGGATCACTTGCGGTCAGGAGTTCAACACCAGCCTGGCCAATGTGGTGAAACCCTGTCTCTACTAAAAACACAAAAATTGGCCGGGCGCGGTGGCTCAAGCCTGTAATCCCAGCACTTTGGGAGGCCAAGCCGGGCGGATCATGAGGTCAGCAGATCGAGACCATCCTGGCTAACACGGTGAAACCCCGTCTCTACTAAAAAATACAAAAAAACTAGCCGGGCGAGGTGGCGGGCGCCTATAGTCCCAGCTACTGGGGAGGCTGAGGCAGGAGAATGCAGTAAACCCGGGAGGCGGAGCTTGCAGTGAGCTGAGATCCGGCCACTGCACTCCAGCCCAGGTGACAGAGCGAGACTCCACCTAAAAAAAAGACACACACACACAAAAATTAGCCAGGCGTGCTGGCACATGCCTGTAATCCCAGCTACTTGGGAGGCTGAGGCAGGAGAATCGCTTGAACCCAGGAGGCGGAAGTTGCAGTGAGCTGAGTTCATGCCACTTCACTCCAACCTGTGTGACAAAGTGAGACTGTCAAAAAAAAATTGTCTATATGAAATTTTGGTCTGTTTTCCTCTCTTTGACCATTACCATTAAATACTTTAATTTTATTCAAGTAAAAGCAGAATCATATATTTGACATGAGAACTATGTATTTCACATCATTAAATTTGTTTGAAGTAGGTATGCTTTTGATTATGTATCAGGAATAATAACTTACTTTCTTTAATGTTTATTTGTCTTTACATTTATTTGAATAACTATGTAATGAGTATCTGCTTCCTACATTCAGTAATAGAGGTGTACATTAATAATATCAGTAACAGGAGTCTTCATCTAATCTCTAATTTTTGTTGAACTGTCCCTGTTATATAGTATTTCCATAATAACTTCAGGCATTTTAGTCAAACCTTACACTTTCATCAATTGTAAAAATTAAGATGTTAATTAAGATGTTACATTAGTTGTAAAAAATTAAGACGTTAAACGTTCCAGATGAAACAACACTGAGCCCACTTACAGTCATGCTGTTGTGAGAGGTCCTTGGACAGCTACTGCTTCCATTTCAATTCAGACTCCTTTGGCCAAAGTAGCAACCTGGTAAGCAGCTTTAGCTGGAGAATTAGTTTTGAAGTACTGTTTGTAAATTACACTGACAGTACTGAAGTCATGTATGTCAGCCAGGAAAATTGTTTACCACATTAGTGAAGTCACAACCTACAGTCTTCAGAACTTCACCCATCTTTGTAAAAGCTTGTTTAACTTCTTTGGCTACCTGTCCTGCCACAAGCTGTGCACTTGAAGAGTCCATGACTAGCTGTCCTGAAATGTAAATGATCCTGTCGACTAACACACCTTGGCCATACAGCCCAAGGACCTTGGGGGCTTTCGCAGTGCTGGTCACCTTTTTAATCAAGGATGGCATAGCTTACCCTTCTCTTGAGGCCTCTCTGGGAGAAGCCGTCACACCACCCCTGCTTGCTTCTCACCTGACTTGATATTATTTTCCAAAAATGTCTGATAGCATTCATTTTGGTCCAGAGCTTTTCTTGTGTGAAAAAGCTTCTCATTTCTCTTAGAGATGAAGGGCCATTCAGATTTTCTATTTCCTCTTGTATTGACCCATATCTGTAAAGTTATCTTTGTCAACTTCACTGGAATAAAAGTGCTTCTGATATTTCTTTAATATCTCTTCAATGTCTGTAGTATCTGTTGTGTTGTCCTTTGTTTTATATTTTTCCAGTTCCTTAAAATTTATTGCGATATGTTTTAGGCCCCAGGAGATGGCTCTTCTTAAATGTTCTATATGGACTAGGAAAAGAATGTGTATCTATAGTTGTTTTGTGTTGTTCTGTGGACTAGTCTGTAAATAACAATTAAGTCTAGTTGGTTGATAGTGGTGTTAAAATTCCCTACATATCCTTATTCATTTTTATTTGCTTACTTTATCAGTTCCTGTGAGTTGTGTGTTAAAATTTCCAAATATACTTAGTTTTCCCCTTCAGTGCTCTCAGTTTTTGCTTCTGAAGATGTATTTATTTAAATAGCATTCCATTCATATTGTGTGGTTTCAATGGCTTATCTCTCCATGAAATTAACTATATTTCTCTTGGTGGTTTTTTTTTTTTTCAGCATTACATATTATCTCTCTCCCTTGACTTTTCCTTTTTTTTTCCGGTTTGTAGCATTTTAAAACATGTCTTGGCCGGGCACAGTGGCTCACACCTGTAATCCCAGCACTTTGGGAGGCTGAGGCAGGTGAATCACCTGAGGTCAGTAGTTCAAGACTAGCCTGGCCAACATAGTGAAACCCTGACTCTACTAAAAATACAAAAATTAGTGAGGTGTGGTAGCAGGCGGCTGTAATTCCAGCTACTTTGGAGGCTGAAGCAGGAGAATCGCTTGAACCCAGGAGGCAGAGGTTGCAGTGAGCCAAGATGGCGCCACTGCACTCCAGCCTGGGCAACAGAGCAAGACTCCATCTCAAAAACAAAAAACAAACAAAAAAACATGTCTTTCCCTTTAGAAGCTTTCCTTCAAGCTTCTCAGAGTTCACATTTAAGAGTGAGGCACAAACACATGAATGGAAACTTGTATGGGCATGGGTGAGCTCCACTGCAGCATGATAGAGTGGGAATCTGCTCTTTTATGAAGGAGTCTGTTCTCTGATGTCCTTTAGGAAGGATCAGCATTTGTAGCAGAACTGCTGTGTTCTCTTGTTTTAGGGTTATAATTCTATCAGTTCCTCCTTGGAATCAAATGTTTAAAAGGGGTTGCGGTTCTAAACTTTGGTAATGAGATTTTCACTTCAACTCTATTTTTCAACACAGCACCCATTTCCCACTTTCAACTGTATCCTACATGCCTAATTCAAAATATTTCCTGGAGATGTCTTGATGGCTGCCAGGGTTGGGGAAGGATGGTATCCTGGCTAAGTAAACCTCTGGTTCCTGGGTGAGGGATGTGCTGATTTTAATGGATTCTTACAATGCCTGCTGATGAATAACTCTTCTTTTCACCCCAGTCCCTTTACCAGTTTTTAAGGGTAAACAGTGATTTCAATTCCCACGCTTTTCAAAGTTTTCATAATGGGAATCAGCTTGGTTCTTATTGAATTTCCTGATTATAACTGAGTTTCTACAGGGATCAAAGTTATGTCCTTATTTAGCTATATATTTGTTGTCATTGTTGTTGTTGTTAAGATAGAGTCTCACTCTGTTGCCCAGGCTGGAGTGCAGTGGCAAAATCAATAAAGGATTTGAAAAGATAAGAACACTGAGGCAGGAGAATTGCTTGAACCCAGGAGGCAGAGGTTGCGGTGAGCTGAGATCGTGCCATTGCACTCCAGCCTGGGCACCAAGATCAAAACTCCATCTTAAAAAAAAAAAAAAAAAAAAAAAGAACGTCGGATACAGGAAATGAAAGAAGACATGGAGGAAGAAGACAGAGGTCAACAAAATTTTGGTTGAGGGAAGTCAAATGGACAAATGATAACTGAGTTAACAAAATAGAGGAAGCTAAAATAGTAAATAAGAAATAGGTGGAAGCTTAATAAGAAACAAGCTGATTCCCATTACGAAAACTTGGGAAGGCTTGGAGATTGGAGTCACTATTTACCCTTAAACTTAGCTGGGTGTGATGGCTCATGCCAGTAGTCCTAGCTACTCAGGAGGCTGAGGCATGAGAATTGCTTGAACCCAGGCGGTGCAGGTAATTGTTGTATTTTTAGTAGAGATAGGATTTCACCATATTGGTCAGGCTGATCTCGAACTCCTAACCTCAAGTGATCTGCCTTCCTTGGCCTCCCAAAGTGCTGGGATTACAGGTGTGAGCCACCGTGTTTGGCCTCTTATTTAGCTATGTTTTAATTGGAAGTCTTATTACAGTGGGTGCATACATTTTGTATTTTACTAAATAATGCTAAATTGCTTTCCAAAATGCTATACTGATTGATGTTCCAACTAGTAGATGAAAATTGTATTTTGTACATCCTCATCAGCTTTTGACATTATCTGAATGTTTAATTTCACCCAGTGTGATGGGTGAAAGTGCTATGTAGTTGCTATTTTAATTAACGTTTCTGTGACTGCTATCGTAGAAGTAGCTGTCAGATCCGCATGAAGTCTGGAAATGCTGGGGAGTTTTCTGGGTAATCATCCTTTGCCAGGCCTCCCAGTAAGCACTGAGGAATGTTTTAGGGTTCGTTTGCCCATTTTACTTTCATCTAATGGATTGCCAGTACCAAAATCTGTATTAGTCTCAGTTCTCTAGAGGGACAGAACTAATGGAATATATATATATGTAAAAAGGGGAGTTTATTAAGTATTAACTCACATGATCACAAGGTCCTACAATAGGCCATCTGCAGGCTGAGGAGCAAGGGGAGCCAGTCTGAGTTCCAAAACTGAAGAACTTGGAGTCCAATGTTTGAGGGCAGAAAGCATCCAGCACAGGAGAAAGATGTAGGCTGGGAGGCTAGGTCAGTCTCTATTTTCTTAGTTTTCTGCCTGTTTATATTCTAGCCATGCCGGCAGCTGATTAGATGTTGCCCACCCAAATTAAGGGTGGGTCTGTGTTCCCCAGCCCACTGACTCAAATATTAATCTCCTTTGGCCACACCCTCACAGACACACCCAGGATCAATACTTTGTATCCTTCAATCCAATCAAGTTGACACTCAGTATTAACCCTCACAAATAGGTAGCCAGGAAGCCCATTTGCCATTCTCATGGGGGTTACTCACTGTCCAGGCCTCTCTTTCGGCATTCAGGTTGAAATCTCCCTCTGTATGGGTCCGTTGTCTAGTGCTGAGGGGTTAGGGACCAGGGAAGCCAGACCTCATCTCCCGCTCTGCTCCATTAGGCTCCATGTCATTTGTCTTTAATGATAGCTCCATGACAATGGCTATTGGCATGCCCTGTAAATTCCATCACTGACCAGCTATAATAAACACACAATAGCAAAGCTGGAAGTCTTAACTTACAGGACTGGGTAATCCTTTCTAATCAGGGAGCCATAGCTAACTCTTCTCTCTTGAGGCCCCTCTGGGAGAAGTCTCTACACCAGCTCGGCTTGCTTCTCACCTGACTCGATATTAGTTTTTAAAAATGTTTGATAGGATTCATTTTGGTCTAGAGAGTTTTTCATGGGAAAGCTTCTCATTTCTTTTAACAATGAAGGGCCATTCAGATTTTCTATTTCTTCTTGTATTGATTTTCATCTGTAAAGTTATCTATTTCAACTGCACTGGAATA
Organism: Piliocolobus tephrosceles; assembly: GCF_002776525.5. Taxonomy (NCBI): domain Eukaryota; kingdom Metazoa; phylum Chordata; class Mammalia; order Primates; family Cercopithecidae; genus Piliocolobus; species Piliocolobus tephrosceles. The sequence continues at coordinate 175,339,905 of NC_045436.1, read as the reverse complement.
AAAGCATTTCTGATAGTTCCTTAATATCCCTTCAATGTCTATAGTATCGGTTGTTTTCTCTTTTTTGTTAGTAATGTGTCCTTTTCCTTATGTTTTTGATTATTTTAGCTGGTTGTTCATTTTTTTTTTCTTTTCTTTTCTTTTTTTTTTTGAGACGGAGCCTCGCTCTGTTGTCCAGGCTGGAGTGGCATGATCTCAGCTCACTGCAGCTTCCACCTCCAGGGTTCAAGCAATTCTCCTGCCTCAGCCTCAAGACCATCCTGGCCAACATGGTGTGAAACCCTGTCTCTACTAAAAATACAAAAAATTAGTTAGGCATAGTGGCAAGCATGTGTAATCGAAGCTACGTGGGAGGCTGAGGCAGGAGAATCGCTTGAACCCGGGTGGCGGAGGGTGCAGTGAGCCCAGATGACACCATTGCACTCTAGCCTAGGCAAAAAGAGCAAAACTCTATCTCAAAAAAAAAAAAAAAAAAAAAAAAAATTGCAAAAAAAAATCCCATAACATTTTAAGAAAGTTTACAAATTTGTATTGAGCCACACTCAAAGTCATCCTGGGCTGCATGTGGCCCGTGGACTGAGGGTTGGACAAACTCATTCTAAAGCTTGCAGTCTGGGTGCACCCTTAAAGTCTCTGCCTGAACATCTTCTCTGGGAAACTTTCCCCAGCTACATCCTCCCCCACCACATTCCATTTCTGCCTCCCAATGCAGTGGTGGTACAAGGGAAAGAATGACCAAATCTATTATTTTGCATTACATGATCTTGTTAACATGCATTATCATCGTTTTAAAAAAAATACACAGCAGCTGGGCATGGTGGCTCACGTCTGTAATCCCAGCACTTTGGGAGGCTGAGGCGGGTGGATCACGAGGTCGGGAGATCAAGACCATCCTGGCTAACATGGTGAAACCCCGTCTCTACTAAAAATACAAAAAAATTAGCTGGGCATGGTGGTGGGTGCCTGTAGTACCAGCTACTTGGGAGGCTGAGGCAGGAAACGGCGTGAACCCGGGACGTGGACCTTGCAGTGAGCCGAGATCGCACCACTGTACTCCAGCCTGGGCGACAGAGTGAAACTCTGTCTCACAAAGAATAAATAAATAAAAATAAAATTAAAAGAAAACACCGCTTCATTGGGCTATAACTGATACATTGAAAAACTGGACATATTTAATGTATATAATTTAATGAGTTTGAAGATACACATACAATCATAACACCATCATCACTCTCAAGGCAATAAACATATCTATCACCTCCAAACATTTCCTGCTACCCCATCTCCCTTTTTGTGGTGAGAACACTTAACATGCTTAACATGAAATCTGCATTCTTAAAAAAATTTTAAGTAGGTAATACATTTTCGTTGACTATAGGTACAATGCTATACAGCAGATCTCTAGTCCTTTTTCACCTAGTGTAACTGAAACTTTATACCCGTTGAACAACAACTCTCCATTTCCCTCTCCCCACAGCTCCTGGCAACAGCTATTCTACTCTCTGTCCCTGTGAGTTTATTTCAGGTGCCTCATATAAGTGGAGTCATGCAGTATTTGTCGTTCTGTGCCTGGCTATGTCACTTAACATGATGTCTTCCAGATTCATCCACCTTGTCACATATGCCAAGACTTCCTTCTTTATTGAGGCTGAATAATACTCCATTGTATGTATATAACACATTTTCTTCATTCATAGATTCATTCTTGTTTTTTGTTTAGTTTTGTTTTGTTTTTTTGAGACAGAGTCTTGCTCTGTCGCCCAGGCTGGAGTGCAGTGGCGCGATCTCACTTCACTGCAACCTTTGCCTCCCGGGCTCAAGTGGTTCTCTTGCCTCAGCCTCCCGAGTAGCTGGGATTACAGGCACCCACCACCAAGCCCAGCTAATTTTTTTTTTTTTTTTTTTGTATTTTTAGTAGAGATGGGGTTTTACCATGTTGGCCAGGCTGGTTTTGAACTCCTGACCTCAAGTGATCCGCCTGCCTCGGCCTCCCAAAGTGCTAGGATTACAGGTGTGAACCACCATCCCCGGCCCATTTATTCACTTTTGATGGACATTTAGGTTGTTTCCATATCTTGGAATAATTGTGAATAATGCTGCAATGAATATGGGTGTGCAGATATCTTTTAAAGATCCTGATTTCATTTCTTTTGGATACATACCCAGAAGTGAATTGCTGAATATAATAGTTCAATTTTTAAGTTTTTAAGGAAACTCTGTACTGTTTTCCATAGTGGCTGCACCATTTGGCACTCCCACCAACAATGTACAGGGTTTCCATTGGTCCACATTCTTGCCAATGCTTATTATGTTTTGTTTTTTGATAATGGCCAACAGGCATATGAAAAGTTGCTCAATTTCACTAATCACTGGGAAAAAGCAAATCAAAAGCACAATGAAATATTAACTTACACATATTAAGATGTCTATTACATGTGTATCTTGCACATTTACCTGGAATGAGAATTATTTAGCCCCCCCCCAAAAAATCTGGAAAGCATAAGTGCTGTAATTGGATAAAGCTAAAATTCTATTACTCTATTGAAACCAGATATCAAGTGATACTTTTAAACTAAACATGAGGTAATGGTTGAAAAGGGATTAAAACACTGGAATTTGGGCATGCCAAATCCAAATAATTGAATATTCAGTTACAGATCTAATAAAGCAGGTAGACCAAGAATAGGATAATTGCATATGGGGACCTTGGTTCTAGTCACAACTATGTCACTGTGAGATTTTGGCCAATGAGGCTCTGAGCTCACAATCACAGGGATTGTGTCTTTTTTGTCTTTATCTCCAAAGTCCAGCATAATGCTCATATGTCAATAATTGTTCTAGTAATTTTATCCTAAATTTGCCCTAAATATAATTTCAAAAGGGCTTTAGGGGTAATAGGGATGAAACAAAATTAAACTATGTTTTGAATTTCTTTCTTCAGTACTCAGAGACAGAGAAAATTATAACATTCAATTACATATTTGCTTTTATTTAAATTAGTAAGGCTGTAAATTATGAATGTAAGTGTGCTTGGCTAGAACAAATATTGCTCAGAATAAAAAGATATACAAATATAATGCTAATACACAATATAGGCTATCTCATAAAAATTTGTATTTGTGTACACACATACATAATTGGCTACATGTGACAATGGGGTTCATTTGATTCCTCCATAGTAATTAGAACAGGAGATTTAACTGATTTCAGCCATGATGCAGTTACTTAAACACACACACACATATACACATGCACACACGCATGTGCGCACATGTGCACACCCCACATAAATAAGTTTGGGAAAATTTTAAATTTTCTGACTCGGGACTTTTCAAAGCCATATCAGAGGAGCTTCATCAAAACATTTAATGTTGGCATCACCCCACAAGCACTCAGAGATAAGTGTTAAAATAGAAATCCAATTGAGCAATGGGAAACTGACTTAGATTATCTTATTTGTTTGTATATTTATTTGTCATCTATCTCTCTGACTCATTCACTGCTCTATTTTCAGCATCTACAATAGTGCTTAGTAATGAATACACATGCAGTACACAAACATGCTAACACAGTACGTGACTAATGATGAGGGCTATGCACATTTATCTGGAATGAGAATTATTTAGCCCCCCCCCCAAAAAAAATCTGGAAAGCATAAGTGCTGTAATTGGATAAAGCTAAAATTCTATTACTCTATTGAAACCAGATATCAAGTGATACTTTTAAACTAAACATGAGGTAATGGTTGAAAAGGGATTAAAACACTGGAATTTGGGTATGCCAAATCCAAATAATTGAATATTCAGTTACAGATCTAATAAAGCAGGTAGACCAAGAATAGGATAATTGCATATGGGGACCTTGGTTCTAGTCACAACTATGTCACTGTGAGATTTTGGCCAATGAGGTACAATTTCCTCAATTATAAAATGCATTAGAGAAAGCTGCCCTCTCTTCTTTACAGAAGTGCTGTAAGAAACAAATACAATCAAATTTATATACACTTCTTATTTAATCATCCATTACAAGCAAAATGTAAATGTGATTGTCCTTACTACGATCAACACTGAAAACAGTGAATTGAGAATGTTGCTGTGGCAGGCCAGAGGTGGGTCACTTGAGTCTCTGTTGAAAGAACTTTCTGGCCAGCAAGTTAGTGGACAGCCTCCAACTGCGCCTTCTGGATTGGCCGCAGCATTTGCAAGTCTTTTTTTTTTTTTTTTCCCCCCCAGGATAGCCCCAGACAATGACTTAACATGGTGGGGCACTAAGACCCAGACATTTCTGCCCAGCGTGATACTCTTTCCTCTCTGGGCAAACTTTGCCATGGGCCTCACCATGAGCCGGCCAAGACTCTCCCAGAGCTGTGTCTGAATCTCATGCTTTTTCTCCTCACTCCCCACACCTCCTGTTTTCCCTCTCACAGTTGGGAGCCTGAAAGCCCACCCCGTACCCACACTTCTGTTTCTTCTCCCTTTTACCTTTCTCAAACATTAACCTCCAATCAGCGTTTGCACTTCTAACTTCGTCTTGGTGTCTTGAGTTCTAGAAAACCTGACTAATACAGTCCCTCAAACCCCAATCACCCGAAGCAGCCCATGTCAATATTTTCCATTTTATATTTTTTACGGAAATGTTCAGATACATAAAAATATTGTGAGCTTTTTATTGCAAAATGCTTAATTTCTTTTTTTTTCTTCCTTTTACCCTCATTCTTGCTGTCATCTTAAGGATGCTGAATTTCTACTTCTTTTTTCTTCTTGAAATTATATCATGTATTCATGAAGAAGAGGCGATAAAACATTATTTCAAATATACACCTTATCAAATGCTAACCCCCACCTGACATTCACCTATTTTATCAACAACAATGGTTGAGAGGACTCATAGACATTTCTTGAGAACACAGCATTGAATAGCATGTCCTCAATGAATCAGTGAGTTGGAGGTATCAGTAATCTCCCAGTAGGGTCATTACTGGGAGAGGGTCATATTCTCCCAGTAGGGTCATTAGGAGACCTAGGGTCATTAGGGAGAGGGTCAGATTCTTTCCTGATATGAGCCTGGAACCCTTCTGTAAAGTCCTCATTTCCATACTGTCTCCGGCTTGTTGAATTCCAGTAGAGAATGACCAGCAACCATACAGCTTTTAGCTCTGACCGGACCAATGAGTTCTTTCGTATCCAAGCTGCAATTTAAACACTCTTGTCTCTTGGTTCTATGTAATCCTCTGCAGGCGTACTCTACGATAGGCTCAGCTGGGTCTCAGAAGTTCCAGTTTTACAAAGACTTTCTTCATTAAATGCTCCTGATGTATCTTATAGGCATCACTTCACATTGACCTTGTTAAAGGAGAACACCTGAGCGGGTATTTGGATGCTGGGTAGATGCTGAGAACTTTTCCCAGAGAGCTCATTGTCTGCTGTCTTACAAAAAAGATAATCCTGTGCATTGCTTTTATTGTTTTCATTCGCTTCTATTGCCTTTTAATTATTTTTGGTTTTCTTTCTGTATCAGTGCTACAATTACATACTCTATGAATTTCCTATGTAAGCTTTGGTACCATTTGGCATCATGATATACTGTTATTTTCAACAGTATCTTTTTTAAAAAAGCTTATTCCCACTAGAAGAGTTTATTTATTTTAAGGTGGTAAATCTGTATTTTCTAATTGTTTCTATCTTTCTGTCTCTCTTTTTTGTTTTTTTAAATTAGCTTTTCAACTTGATTGTAAAATGCCACAGCGCAGAGAATGTACCTGGGAAGATGAGCTTGCATGGAGCCAGGCAAAGCAGATTACAATCTGGGCTCTCTTCTCATATTAAGATTGACAGCTTCTTTGAGCCTCTGCTTCCTCATCTTTATTGTAAAACAATAACAAAATTAAATCCTCTTAACCTTTACAGGGAATAATATCATGGCATGTGCAATGTTACTGCAAGAATTAGCACTAATTTGAGGATAGTTTTTCTGTGTCTTTGAATGGAAGTCCATAATTGGAATTGTTAATACAGTTTTTAGTTTCCCTCAGACATATGCTTACCTGAAGGCTAGTGTAGGATATAATCTGAGCTCTTTACTATGAATGTGTTAATTCCATTTGACTTAAAGCTACTCTAAGCAGAGGATGCTGGAGACTGGTCCCTTGGCTGTTTCACACCCTGGTCAGAATATTTTCAGTTTCTGTCTTCAAGGTGACATTCACAATTGCTGGTTTTCCATACCACATTTCTTCCCTATCCTTGAATTTCTAGGATTACAATAAAAGAGAGCTAATATTCACCAACATCTTTAGTATAAGAAGTCATCCACACATTGTAGATGTGTAAGGCCCAACTGACATAAAGGCAGCACAGTGCCCTGTAAAGAACACAGATTTGGGAATTTCCCATTGACCTGTCCTGCGCTGGCTGCAAACATTTAAGCAATAGCTTCTGGTGCCCTTTGCTGCTCGCCTGTATCATGAACATAATAGCTATGTTGATAGCATTTTCTGCTGTTATTTAGAAGACACTTTTAAAACCCTAGTTTTTATTTATTTTTATTTATTGTCCAGTGGCCGGTTACTAGAATGTTTTTATTTTTTGCATGTTATAAATATTTTCTCTGTGGTTTGAACTTTCAAAACCGTGATTGATTTTCCACTCTCTGTTATAGAGTGTTTTTCTTTTCTACAAAGTCAAAAAAATCATCCCTTGAAGGCACAGACAATAATCTTTTGAAATCAATGAAAACGATGAAAGGGCTGAATCCAGTAAGCCAAAGATAACACAAAGACCAGGCTACGGAGGTGAGAGGTGTCTGGTGAGAGGGAATGGCTGAGTGAGGTAACACGGTTTCCTATGGACCCCAGTTTTATCTTTCCCATCAATCAGTATAATGGGAAAGTTCTTGTAGTGTTCGATGATGTCTTCTACTGAATCAAACTTCTGAAACACAGAAAAGAAAGTTAATGGTTTTTAAAATATCTTTTGTGTCTGTAGGTTAAAATATAGCTAAGGTGCTTGATTTTGCACAGGGAAGAGGTGAACCAATTTTACAATTTTTGTATGGTAACGGTGTTTCAGGAAGTGGTTTTTCTTTGTTTTTTTTCTGAGACATTGTTTTGCTCTGTCACCCAGGCTGGAGTGCAGTGGCACAGTCTCGGCTCACTGCAACCTCTGCCTCCCGGGTTCAAGCGATTCTCCTGCCTCAGCCTCCCAAGTAGCTGGGATTACAGGCATGCGCCACCACGCCCAGCTTATTTTTGTATTTTTAGTAGAGGCAGGGTTTTGCCATGTTGGCCAGACTGGTCTCAAACTCCTGACCTCAGGTGACCCACCTGCCTAGGCCTCCCAAAGTGCTGGGATTACAGGCATGAGCCACCACACCCGACTAGAAGTAGTTTTTAAAAAGAATATGGCAAGCTTGAAGGATGAGTGATAAGAAGGATAACAAGGGAGAAAAAAAGTTCTTGAGACGACCAAAAGTGAGCCCTATGGCAGCCCTTTAAATTTCCTGCACAGGGAGTTTTCCCTCTCTGGAATCAGATCACACTGGTCAAGTTCCATTCTGTTGTTATCACAACCTTTCTATCCTAAGCGACTCAGGTGGGTTAATTACATGGTAGTCAAGCCTTGTCATCTCTGTTGTTGCCTCCCAAACCTCAACCTTAGCTCTGACCAGCAAAAAGATAGAAGATTCAGGCTCGAATGTAGTAAATTGGAGGGCAGTGCCTGCAGTGAGCTTGCTCTCCAGTAACGAAGTCTAAGGAATTCTAGTATACATAGAAAGAACAGGGACAACCACACGGCTGCTTAGCCAATTCAGCTGCCCTCCTTGAGCTGCTTGTGAAATAATGAGGTGGCTGCAGATTTCAGTGTTTCTAGATACACAGATAAAGTGTTATGACAATTTAACGGAAAGTAAGATTATTTCAGGTTTAGGGAAATGGGGAAGTGCTTTGTCAAGGATGCAGACTTGAAATGGGCTATGTTATGGGTCATGCCAGATAAGTAGACAGGAGGGTTTAAAGACATTAAAAGCAGAGAATGTACAGGGCCATGCATAACGACAGGGTACTGAGAAGAGCATATATAGTATTATTTTTTTTTTCAATAGCTTTAGAGGTACAAGAGGTTTTTGGTTACGTGGATGAATTGTATAGCGGTGAGGTCTGGGCTTTAGTGTACCCATCACCCAGATAATATACATTGTATTACCCAATAGGTGATTTTTCATTCCTTAGCCCCCTTCTCACCCTCTCCCTCTCTGAGTCTTCAATGTCCATTCTGCATATACAGTAATTCTGATTAGGTGAGTTTGGGTGAGTTCCCGAAGGAGAATATCGGGAGATAATTAGGAAGAACTTGTTCAACCTGCCTCCCACGTTTCAAGACAACTTGGATCCTCCTTAGCAAGCCTGTGAGGTGAACAGGGCAGGGGGAATGATCTTCCCTAAAGAGCTAAGGGAATTTCAGCTCAGAGAAGTGGACTGCCTTACTCAGAGTCTCCCATGGCTAGGGACGGGGAGACCAGGAATGAAGGCTCACTTTTCTGGATATTTCTTTTGATTTTTCAACTTTGCCTGTAGCTTGTGACCTCTGATGCTCCAACAAACCAAGGTAGAGATGACGCAGCCTGAAGAAAGGGAGCCACCTCCGCGGGGGCTACTCTGCCTCTGATTTGGTCTTGCCTACTCCTTCCTCTGCCCAGGACATCCTAGGTGCAGAAATGTTGGAAGGCCTCAGGAATAGCCAACGGGGAATGAGATTGACCAGTTAGGGCCTCACAGGGATGACATTCTGTTGGGAGCTGGCAGAAAATAATCTCCTATGCAAACAAATAATTACATTTAGAAATGTGTGCTGTGAAAATTGTCAGTTGAGGCTTAAGAACCTCACCAGGTCACTCAGAGGCTTCCCTCGAGGCTGTTGGGAGGGAACATTATTTTTTGTTAGTGGCGCACTGAACAGAAAGCAACTAAAACGCTAAAAACATGTGACGTCCAGGGTCATCTCCTCCTTCCTACCATTATGCCGGGAGGTGTGAAGAGCAAACAGACACCACCCTGGGGACAAAAATGTGGGGAAAGAAATGTAGAGTGGGAATGTCTTGATGTTAACTAGTCCTTGGATCCAGTCCATTTCTGTCCTTTCTGATTACATTATAACAAATTTCCTTCTCTCCCGCCTGAGCTCATTTGAATTGGGGTTTGTCTTTTCACACCCAAAGAGTCCTGGTTCAATCTGTAAGTCCCTGGTCCCTCTGAAACCTTTACTGGATCTGCAGCTGTTTTCAGTGAGATAGCCTATGTGTCAGTCTGACTTGGTGTGTTCGGCCTGTTAAAATACTAGGCCAGGCCTGGTGGCTCATGCCCGTAATCCCAGCATTTTGGGAGGCCAAGGCGGGCAGATCACTTAAGTTCAAGAGTTCAAGGCCAGCCTGGCCAGCATAGTGAAACCCCATCTCTACCAAAAATATAAAAAATTAGCCAGGCATTATGGTATGTGCCTGTAATCCCAGCTACTTGGGAGGCTGAGGCAGGAGAATCGCTTGAACCCGGGAGGCAGAGGTTGCAGTGAGCTGTGATCGCGTCACTGCACTCCAGCCTGGGAGATGGACTTCATCTCAAAAAACAAACAACAAAAAGTATTATAGACCTGGCAGCTTAGAAACAGCAGAAATTTATGTCTCACAGTTCTGGAGTCTGGGGAGTCCAAGATTGAGGCACTGGCAGATTCAGTATCTGGAGAGGCCCATTTTCTTGCCTTAATGCTGTGTCCTCACATGGTCCAAAGAGCAATGCACTCTTTTACACGGGAACGAATCCCATTTGTGAGGGCTCCACCTTCAAGACCGAATCACTTTCCAAAGTCCCCACCTCCTAACACCATCACCTTAGGGCTTAGGATTTCAACACATAAATTTTGGAGGAATACAAACATTCAGACTATACCACCACCCATATTACGTATACAATAAATATGAGTTTCCACCTGATGCTAAGGTAAGGTACTTTCCCCGTTGTCCAATGGGGAGATTAATTTCTACTACAGCAGGGTAATTGTAAGTAGAGGGCCTATGGAGCCTAAATGCCTGAGTTCAAAGCCTGGCTCTCCCAACCACTAGCAGTGTGACTGTCAGCAAGTTTCTTGCATTCTCTGTGCCTCAGTTATTCTACGAACAGTGATGGTAATGATAGGACCTAACCTTGAGGTTCATTGTGAGAACGGAATTGATGCGTAAGCAATACAGCATTTAGAAGAAAGCGTGACACACAGTGAGTGCTCAGTACATGCCAGGCCTTATGATTAACTCCTCCCTTCTAGATTTGCCAAGAACATCATGGGAGAGCAATGAACTCACCAAGAAGTTTACAGACCACTACTGTAAGCCTTTAGGAAAAGAAGAATTTTCTGTATTTCATTTCCAATTTTAAACCAAGCACAAAGTTTTCTTTTTCTTTCTTCATGCTTGATAAAACAAAAAGTGAACAACAACAAAAACTTTCCAGGTAGACCTCTTTCACAAAATTGGTTAAATCCACATTGATAAAAGGAAATCTTTCCTAGTGTTAGTCTTCAGAGGGAAGATGATTTATCTCTCCTATTCTCATTTCTGTTTCCTTTAAGATTGTCCCAGGCTGGGCTCGGGGGCTCACGTCTGTAATCCCAGCACTTTGGGAGGCGGAGGCAGGTGGATCATGAGGTCGGGAGTTCGAGAGTAGCCTGGCCAATATGATGAAACCCCATCTCTACTAAAAATACAAAAAACAAAATTAGCCGAGCGTGGTGGCACATGCCTGTAGTCCCAGCTACTCGGGAGGCTGAAGCAGAAGAATCGCTTGAACCCGGGAGGTAGAGGTTGCAGTGAGCTGTGATTGCGCCACTGCGCTCCAGCCTAGGTAACAGAGTGAGACTCAGTCAAAAAAAAAAAAAAAAGATTGTCCCCAAATAATACATTTGCTATTAATTGTTTTAAAACTCTGCTACATGGATGACATTTCATTAATTTTAACAGGTGATAGGAAGCAAGACAGGTGCAATTAGTCACATGGTCTTTCCTGGGTTTTTTTGTTTTTGTTTTTTTTTGAGATGGAGTCTCACTCTGCTGCCCAGTCTGGATTGCAGCGGCATGATCTCTGCTCACTGCAAACTCTGCCTCTTAGGTTCAAGCAATTCTCCTTCCTCAGCCTCCCAAGTAGCTGGGATTACAGGCATGTGCATTGGCGCCCAGCTAACTTTTTGTATTTTTAGTAGAGATGGGGTTTCACCATATTGACCAGGTTGGTCTTGAACTCTTGACCTCAAGTGATCCACCGACCTCGGTCTCCTAAAGTGCTGGGATTACAGGCATGAGCCACCACGCCTGCCCTGGTCTTTTCTTATTATTGGTTTCTAATGATGGGGTCAAAACTGAAATATTGCCCCGAAGAGACTTTTAAAAAAGATTATACTTAAGCTCTTGCATATTGAATAATCTTTTCCAGGGGGACAAGCAATGTTTGCTAATATCAGATCTTAACATCTGTTTAAACCTTTTTTTTTTTTTTTTTTTTTTTTTTGAGATGGAATCTCACTCTGTCACCAGGCTGGAGTATAGTGGCATGATCTTGGCTCACTGCAACCTCCACCTTCCAGATTCAAGCGATTCTCCTGCTTCAACCTCCCAAATAGCTGGGACTACAGGCACGTGCCACCATGCCCAGCTACTTTTTGTATTTTTAGTAGAGACGGGGTTTCACCATGTTGGCCAGGCTGGTCTTGAGCTCCTGACCCTCGTGATCCACCCACTTTGTCGTCCCAAAGTGCTGGGATTATAGGCGTGAGCCACCACGCCTGGCCCATTTATTTAAACCTTTTGTGTTTATTGTATATGTGAACTGTGGGCAATGTTTCCTTCCAGAAAGGTAAAGAAATCTATTTGGGTACACATATGAGAGTGAAAGAAGGAAAGGGGGAGAAAAGAGAAAGAGAGAGGAATGCCAAGCAAGCAGGAGGAGAAGGAAGCAGACAGCGAAGGTGTGAAAAAAACCTATGGGTTAATTGTCTCTGTTCTCTAGTCTTTAAAGTTTAGTTTATCATGTAAACATCTACGGTGATTTTTAGAAACGTAAAAACATTTGTAGAACAAAAAGGAAAGGTCTGGAAATTGAAATTGAAATCTCCCTTCTCTGAGATTTCACAGAAGTGTTGACAAACATGACTTATAAAACTGAGATGCAGGGCTGATGTTTGGCAGCAGTTAAGCTCTGCAGGTTGTTTAAGGCAGGCGCCTCCTTGGCTGGCTTGGGCCGGTGTTCTACCAATCTCATTCTTGCTTAGGTGCCTACGGAGATCGGCACAGGTGAACAGGGTATTCTCTGGATGGGTATTCAGGGACTTGACATGACTCTTTCTGTGTTCCCAGAAGGCGACACTGAGTCTAACATACTGTAGGCCTACAATTAATGCTTGGACAATAAATAAGTAAATGAGCAGCGGGTGCTGAATGATTCCCCCCAATATGTCCATGTCCTAATCCCAGATTCTGGAATATGACCTTACATTGTAAAAGAGTTAATACTGTTTTATATGGTATAATACAGGACAAAGTTAAGGATCCTGAGAGGGGGTGCTTATCCAAGGTTATCCCAGTAGGCCCTAAAAGCAATCATGTGTTTCTTCATAAGATAGGAACAGTGGGAGATTTTGATCAGAGAAGAGAAGGTCACGTGACCATAGAGCGAGGAGGAGAGGGTCACGCGACCATAGAGAGGAGGAGGAGAGGGTCACGCAACCATAGAGAGGAGGAGGAGAGGGTCACGCGACCATAGAGAGGAGGAGAAGAGGGTCACGTGACCATAGAGGCTGAGACTGGAGTGACATGGCCATAAACCAAGGAAGACAAGGATTGCTGGCAGCCATGGAAAGCTGGAAGAGGCCAGGGGTGACTCTCCCCTGTAGTCTCCGGAAGGAGTGTGGCCCTGCTGATACCATAATGTTGGACTTCTGTCCTCCAGCACTGTGAAACAATACATTTCAGTTGTTTTAAACCGCGAAGTTTCTGGGGAAGTGGTACTTATTAAGCACCTGCCTCTATGTGTCTGCCACTATTTACATCAACTCATGTCACACTCAAAATAACTCCCAAGAGTTAGGCATTGCTGCATCATCTGTGTGGTTAAATTCAAAAGCGGCAAGATAGCTACAAAACTACATGAAATTAAAGTAATCTTTGAAGATGCTGTTTCTCATGTTTTTCCTGCTGAGTTGGGTGAAGATGCTTTCTTTAATTGGACCCTGGCTAAAGTAGCTAGTTGTTGGCTTGTATTTAGCAGAGCCTTGCTAATCTTGTTTTAAAGAGGTGTGATTCTTCCTCAGCAAGACAAAAGGCTCAGGCTGTGAAAAGCATGGGGGAACTGAGTGAAATCCAGACCCTCTTTCTCTTACACATCTCCCTCAGAGGCAAGGCAGGAAGAAACCACCTGTGAATTGTCATTTTTTACCCACTCCCTGGCACACAGTAAGCTCCAAGTAAGTGTTAACTATTCTTTAATTGTGATTCAACCTGCAATGTTTTCAAATGGGTGGGGGATTGCTTGTGTTTGCCACGGTGTTATTTGAGTCTGTCTATGGAAGTGAGACGTGAGAACAGGGCCTGGAGGCAGGGAATCTAAGGACTTCCTAGAACCAAATCAAATGGAAACACTTCAGTTGTGACAGGATATATCCTTTCTATTTACATAAGGCCTACACTGAGTAAATGACTTTGTAACTATTTCATCCTCTTCGTTTACATAGGATGAACACCAAGTAAGCAATGGAAACCTCTAGCAGATATTTAAACCGCAGAAAATTCTGTAAGGGGGCTCGAGCCCCTGTGCCTGGGCCGCTCCCATCCTGTGGAGTGCACTTCCATTTTCAATAAATCTCTGTTTTTGTTGCTTCATTCTTTCCTTGCTTTGTTTGTGTGTTTTGCCAATTCTTGGCTTAAGATGCCAAGAATCTGGATACCTTCAACTGGTAATGGAAGTCAATGTTTTGCAAAACATACTGCATCCTAGAATTGCCATTTACTAGCTGTGACTTTGGGCCAGATACTTAGCATTTCTGTGCCTCAGTGTCACAGTTTGTTAAACTGAAATATTGACAGCACCTACCCCAGAGGTTGGCTATGAGGATTCAATAGATCAAATTAGTTATTAATGGCTAACTGCACAGAATAGCTCTAGTGCATATAAAACCCCACCAAAACTCAGGATTCTGCCTTGGATTTCTTTCTCATTGCTTGATTTATGTGTATATATTTATATTATTAGTGAATGCTTTCATTGATTCATTCCTTCACCTGTGGAAATGTATGTTCAACACATATGGGAAAAAAAATAGGGCATGCAAAGGAGGAGAAAATTCCAGATGAACACAGAAAGGAGCTTCTTAAAACAGACATTTGGTTCTCTCAGGGTTCCTTGGTGACAGTAATTAGAGCAGCTCATCTGGAGGTGGAGGGTCTAATCTATGGCCTGCCATAGGAGATGCTCCTCATTTGCCGAGACAGTGAACCGGCTGACAGTCTGATTAAGCTATTAGGATATTATCACAAAGTCACTCTACTTCCTCTTCTTTATTAGCAGACCAAAGTAGGGCATGTTGGAAAAAAAAGCTGTAACTATCTCAGGTCTCAGTTTCCTCACCAGTAAATGAGGTTCATTAAAATGTCCTTTCCAGAGCTTTTTCAAGAACTCCATGTGAGAGCAAATTAAACAGCATTTGGCCCAAGGGCCTGGCACATGCAAAGGCACACCATGTCCACGTCCTCTATTCTCAAAGGAAAACCCTTAAACCCAAGCATTTAAGAATTATATCATGCTTTCCTGGCTGGGCGCGGTGGCTTGTGTCTGTAATCCCAGCACTTTGGGAGGCCAAGGTGGGTGGATCACCTGAGGTCAGAAGTTCCAGACCAGCCTGACCAAAATGGAGACACCCCATCTCTACTAAAAATAGAAAATTAGCCAGGCATGGTGGCACATGCCTGTAATCCCAGCTACTCGGGAGGCTGAGGCAGGAGAATGGCTTGAACAAGGGAGGTAGAGGTTGCGGTGAGCCAAGATCATGCCACTGCACTCCAGCCTGGGCAACAAGAACAAGACCCCGTCTCAAAATAAATAAAGAAAGAAATAAGAATTATATAATGCTTTCCTAAAGATGAGAAATTCTATGAGCTGAGACAAGATATAGGAGGATCAAGGGACATTGAGCTGGAAAGTCCATTACCATAGGTATCTTAGGGGGACTATATCCTACTTATTAAAATGACTCAGTAATAGTGATGAAAATATAATTAAAATTTATCATGGCCTTGATAGGTCCCAGGCACTGAGTGTTTTGCATTTATTAACTTGTCAATCCTCTCCACAAAATGAAGAACTGGCCACTTCTCTCTTTCGTGTTAACATAGCACTTTCTTAATGTGACTGTAACTGGTAGATTTATGTATTAATCTATGGATTTACTAATGCACTCGTTCATGTCACAGTGTTCCCGGGCTGTAGCAAAGGGTGGTGGACTGACCCCATGGTCGCCTCACAGGTGCTAACTACTCCTCTCCGAGCCTCAAAAAAGTGCTCTGGGTCAGACACGGGATTTAAGCTGGAATCTTTATGCAGCCTGCATGTCGATTTCACACATGTGCCTACCTGAAGCCTGTTGGCAGCCCTAATCTAACAATGTGCCCTATTTTGTTACTTGTTGAAAAACAATCGGTATCTGTGTGAAAATTCTGGTTTTATCCTGTATTAGTTTGTCAAGGTTACCGTAACTAAGCACTACAGATGAGGTGACTTAAACAACAGAAATGTCTGTCTTCGCAGTTCTCGAGGCTGAAGTCCCAAGATCAAGGTGTTGCAAGGCTGCTTTCTCCCACGACCTCTCTCCTTGGTTTGCAGATGGTCGTCCCTTCCCCATGTCCTCACATGGTCGCCCCTCTGTGTGTGTCTCCTCTTGTCACAAGGACATCAGTCGTATTGGGTTAGGACCCATCCCAATAACCTCATTTAACCTTAATTATCTCTTTCAGAGCCCTATCTTCAAATACAGTCACATTCTGGGCTACTGGGGGTTAGGACTTCAACGTGTGGGTTTTTTGGAGTGAGGGAGGCACAATTCAGCCCCTAACAATGCACACCCACAGATAAAACTGCAACCTGGAGATGCTAAATGGGAATCACTAAATTATTGAAGTCTAGGCTTTAAAATAACATTTACATTTGAGGAGATTAAAGGCCAGGGAAGTTAAGTCACTGGCCTGAGCTCACATCCTTAGAAATGGTGGCTCATAACTAACTTTGTTCCTTCCTTCCTTTACCCCTTCCTTCATCAACAGAAGAGTTGCAAGAGCAGCTTCTCCTTCCCCCTTCCGTTACTGCCTGTGTGTCTTTGGCCATTTATTTAATTTTCTGAGCCTCCGTTTTCCTACATCTAAGATAGGAAAAATCATGACTCCAAAGAGCTGTTGAGGATCAAAATAAGATAATGCTGGCCAGGCACAGTGGCTCATGCCTGTAATCCCAGCACTTTGGGAGGCCGAGGCAGGCAGATCATCTGAAGTCAGGAGTTTGAGACCAGCCTGAGCAACATGGTGAAACCCTATCTCTAGTAAAAAATATATAAAAATTAGCTGGGTTTGGTGGTGCATGCCTGTAGTTCTGGCTACTCGGGAGGCTGAGGCAGGAGAATCACTTGAAACGGGAGGAGGAGGTTGCAGTGAACTGAGATCATGCCACTGTACTCCAGCCTGGGTGACAGTGTGACTCTGTCTCAAAATAATAATAATAGTAATGCAGATAGACTAGGCCTGGCATATACATATTCAGTGAAAATTTCCCCTTTCTTGTGGATTGATTTCTGTTATTCACAAATATTTTAATTGATTCATTCTTTCGCCCCCATCAGCAGATCTGTACTGAGGACAGGCATGGTCAACATAGCCCGAATGCTGTGGCTGGTTTCACATTCATTTTGAGGACACAAATCTATAGATAAGGAATTCTGACAGACATCAGAAATGTCTGCAGTGGGCATTTCAGTGCTGAGGAGGGAAAGGAATTTGGCATTAGTGTATGCTCCTCTGGAGGCTTCCTGGGAGGCTTCCTAGTTTAGATGTGTCTTGTAGAATGAGTTTTCTTTAATAGGCAAGGCAGGAAGGGGGGGGGGTGCATGAAATGGTCAAAACTGGCCGCTGGCCTGGTAGGCCAAAGTGTAAGATGTGCAGATATTTGTGGAAGGGGTGGGGAGGTCAGACTCCATCCCCCTCCTTCAGGGCGGCATCCTCCTCCTCCAGGGCGACATCCCCCAAACACTTCCTTTATTTGTTGGGCTTAGCCTGGAACAGGGAGGCTGTTAAGTTATACCCACCTCATCTCCTCTGAGTCCTGTCCCCAGGGCAAACTGCTGATTCCTCTCCAGGAAGCGGATTTTTACATTGTAGACTTTGTTCCCATGAAACACAACCAAAACATAGGGCTCTTCCTTGGATTTTGTGGAACAGTCTCGGACCAAGAAAGTACCATCCTGAAACAAAAAGAGTAACAGTCATCTTTTCAGGCATGCCAGCATTCTGCCCTTGTAATGGTGACAACAATGATGTTTGCATGCATGAGATTCCCAGATGGATTTAGTTTTCGGTAAACCACTTTAATTCAGTAAGTTTGTACTGAGTGTCTGCATGTCTACGGGTTCTTGTCATTTTCTGAGATGTGTACCAGTTGGATCTTGACACTCTCTTCGTGAAAGTTTTTCATCAAGGCCAGGTGTGGTGGCTCACCCCTGTAATCCCAACACTTTGGGAGGCCAAGGCAGGCGGATCACCTGAGGTCAGGAGTTTGAAATCAGCCTGGCCAACACAGAAAAACCGCATCTCTACTAAAAATACAACAATTAGCCAGGCGTGGTGGTGGTGCGTGCCTGTAATCCCAGCTACTCAGGAGGCTGAGGCAGGAGAATCACTTGAACCTGGGAGGCAGAGATTGCAGTGAGCCGAAATCGTGCCACTACACTTCAGCCTGGGCAACAGAGCAGGACTCGGTTCCAAAACAAAAACAAAAAAGAAAAAAGCTTTCATCGTTTCCTACTGACCTGGGCATAGTGCCCATGAACTTAGCATGACCAGCCTATCTTGCAGTTTGATCTCTCATTGCCCCTGCAGCTTTCTGCCTCTGGCTCCTGGCTCCAGCCAAGCCACCATTTCCCAAAGGCACCATCTGCTTTGGGGCTCCCAGATTTTGCATGATGTATTAGTCTGTTTTCACACTTCTTCAAAGAAATACCTGAGATTGGGTAATTTATAAAGGAAAGAGGTTTAATTGGCTCACAGTTCCACATGGCTGGGGAAGCCTCAGGAAACTTATAATCACACGGAAGGCGAAGGGGAAGCAAGCTTGGACCTTCTCACATAGCAGCAGCAGAGAGCAGAGTGAGGAGTGAAGGGAGAGGAGGCCCTTATAGAACTATCATATCTCACGAGAACTCACTCACTAAAACAGCATGGGGGAAACTGCCCCCATGATCCAGTCACCCCTACCAGGTCTCTCCCTAGACACGTGGGATTATGGGGATTACAATTCAAGATGAGATCTGTGTAGGGTCACAGCCGAACCATGCCACATGCGCTACTCCTTCTGCATGGAAAAGCCCTTCTCCTGCTCGCTTCTTGATGTATTCATCTCTCAATGTTCACGTATTTCCTCTTCTGCCTGATGCTTGGGTATTATTCTAGACATAGTGGGAGCCACAGCAGGCTTTGAGCAGATAAAGCTTTTACCTAATAAATTGGACTTCTGTGTGCAAAGATGTCTATGCAGGATTAGGGTTCCTGAAAGAGACATGGGGCTTCTAAGTCATGGATATCAAACTGAATGGAGAGGCCCTTTATGGGAGGAGGAATTGTAGCCTATGTTGAGATGAGGGCAAGTACAGGGCAAGGAAGAGAAGACAGAAAAGGCCTGGAGATGTCTGAAAGATGACGGAAGAGCAGGAGATTCAGAGTGACAGAAGCCAAGAGGTGGAGACTGAGGGTTTCCAAAAGCAGGTCAACAGCGTCAAATGGTCCAAGAGCTGAGAACAGGACAATGATTAGAAATAATTTGTACACTCCAGGGAATAATTCAGAATGATACTAAGATCTGGTTGTAAAAGACTGAGAAATGGAGCAGTCCTCCTGAACATGAACACATCTACCAGGCTTAGTTGTACAGTTACATTGTGTTATTTATATAATGAAAATGAAAAATCTGTAAGTGTAATTGTGTGTATTGTATAGATGGTTATAAGTGATCTATGAAGATTAGAGGCTGGGTGCAGTGCCTGGCGCCTGTATTCCCAACACTTGGGAGGCCCAGGCAGGTGGATCACTTGAGGTCAGGAGTTTGAGACCAGCCTGGCCAACATGGGGAAACCTCATCTCTACTAAAAATACAAAAATTAGCCAGGCATAGTAGCATGTGCCTGTTATCCCAGCTACTCCAGAGGCTGAGGCAGGAGAATCGCTTGAACCCCGGAGGCAGAGGTTGCAGTGAGCCGAGATCTCACCACTGCATTCCATCCCGGGTGACAGAGTGAGACCCTGTCTCAAAAAAAAAAAAAAAAAAAAAGCATGATAAATATAGATAATATATGTAGTGATTTATAGCTATAATAATAAATTATGGTATATAATTCTCTATATTTTATAATAGCTATATATAATTATATATTTCTATAATGAATACTTATAGATATATAATAATGGTAATACTATATAACACAACATAGCAATACTTTAAGTATACAAAATTTATAAATAATATTGTAACATGATAGTGATGTTATGATGATACTGGTAGCTAAGGTGCATTGAGTATTGCCAAGCACTTTGCACACATTGTTTCATTTAGAGGATTTTTTTTTTTTTTTTTTTTTTTTTGCGATGGAGTCTCGCTCTGTTGCCCGGGCTGGAGTGCAGTGGCGTGATCTCAGCTCACTGCAACCTCCGCCTCCAGGGTTCAAGTGATTCTCATGCCTCAGCCTCCTGAGTAGCTGGGATAATAGGCATCCACGACCAGGCCTGGCTAATTTTTGTCTTTTTTGTAGAGACAGGGTTTCACCATGTTGGCCAGGCTGGTCTCAAACTCCTGATTTCATGATCTGCCCACCTCAGCCTCCCAAAGTGCTGGGATTATAGGTGTGAGCCACCATGCCTGGCTCATTTACAGGTTCTTTTTTTTTTGTTTTGAGACGGAGTCTTACTCTATCGCCCAGGCTGGAGTGCAGTGGCACGATCTCAGCTCACAGCGAGCTCTGCCTCCCAGGTTCACGCCATTTTCCTGCCTCAGCCTCCTGAGTAGCTGGGACTACAGGTGCCCGCCACCACACCCGGCTAATTTTTTTGTATTTTTAGTAGAAACGGGATTTCACTGTGTTAGCCAGGATGGTCTCAATCTCCTGACCTTGTGATCTACCTGCCTCGGCTTCCCAAAGTGTTGGGATTACAGGCATGAGCCACTGCACCCGGCCTATTTACAGGTTCTTTACATAAATGTTGGGTTCTTTACATAAACATTGATGGAAAAATTTTATTCTTATTTTACAAGCAAAGGAATAGAGGTCTAAAGGCTTAAGTGAATCCTCTAAAGCATCACAGTTACTAAATGGAATACTGAAAAGCCAAACCAAATCCTCACCCTTTAAATACACAAGCCTCTGACTGTATAAAATAGGATGGCAGAATTTTCTGGAACTTGTTCTGCCTAAAATGTTTAGTCATAATTGAAGCCTTAATGTTCAAGCCCAGAGCACTGCCAAAGATCAGAAGGAGAGAAGAGGCCAAAACTCATGGCCAATTTTTGGGTTTATCCTCTTAAACTCTGAAATGATTTGTCAAAATAAATCTGAGTAATTCTGAAATTTAAAATAAATTATCTTTCATAAATGGGAAACACATTTTGACAGAACTGAGACAAACAGAAAAGTAGAATATGAAAAGGAAAATATGAAGTCATTTAACTGAGATTTTATTTTCTTAAAATTAAAATAAGTTATATGTATAAGTTGCTATGGTATAAGTTTCTTGGGAAGAGGCAGAAGCAGGCACACAGAAAGAGAGGAAGGGAGCATTTGCTGAGCGCCCAAATGCTGCCGAAAGAGCATCAGGTCACATGCATTTTGCTTTTCCAGCACAATCCACACATGGGCTCCTGGAAGGAGGTCTACTAAGGCTAGTTCTTCTGATGGAAAAACAGACTTTGTGAGTGCAATGGTGCACTGGGCACAGATCAGCCAAGAACGACAGCCAGGGTTGGAATCTACCATCACCAGGTTCGCCACTCTACCAAGGCATGGCCAGATTCCCTGGAAGGAGGAAAGGAGGGTCCTCAAGGAGCTGCATCAGCCAACCACCCAGGGCTCTCCACCTGGGCTATGAAAAGAACTGTGAGGGCTACTAGAGTCAGCTGGGATTTTGTGAAAAGAGCACTGATCTTGAATGCATGTTCTGTCAGTTTCTCTACTTTATGACCAACATATTGGCTTAGCCTCAGTTTCCTCATCTAGGAAATGGGATATTCCATTTATTCAGTGTATGTTCAAGATACTTTGTAAGCAACGATATCATTTCCTACTGCTGCTATAACACATTACCATGAAATTAGTGATGTAAAACAGAAATGTATTCTCTTACAGTTCTGGAGGTCAGAAGTCTAACATGAGTCTTGCTGGGTTAAAATCAATAGGAGAGACTTTGTTTCCATGACTTTTCCAGTTTCTGGAGGCCAACAAGATTCCTGGCTTGCGGCTCTCCCATTCATCTGACCTCTACTTTCATTATCACGTCCCTTCTCTGACTCTGAAACTCCTGGTTCCCTTACAAGGACCTTTGTGATTATATTGAACCCACCCAGATAATGCATAGTTACTTCCCCTTCTCAACATCCTCACCTTCACATCTGCAAAGTCCCCTTTTCTATGAAGGTGACATATTCATAGGTTCTGGGGATTAGGATGTGAACATCTTTGGAGTGGGCATGATTCCGTTTACCATAGCAACTTATACATATCATTTATTTAATTTTACAACATCAATTCTGAGAGCTAGGTTTTATGAAAATGTATTGTAGACCTATCATTTATTCACTAATTAACTAATTCATTCATGTTTGGGTTACCTCTTTCAACAACAACCATTGTACTAATTAGCTGGGGATAGATTTTGATGTTGCATCAGTCTTGAGACACTTTCTATAACTTCTAAGCAATCTCGTAGTTCTCTGCACATAGTCATTGTTTGATAATCATTTGGTCTTTGGGGTGATGGTTGTGGTAGTCGTTTGGCCTGATGACAAGTATTCCAGTTCTTTTCTACTTTCAGCCACATGTAGGTTTGTACTTCCTCACCGTCTTCGAAGTTAAGTTTGGTCACGTGACTTCCTTTGGTCAAAAATGTGTAAGCAGAAGTAAACTATGTTACTTCTGAGAGGATGTATTACAAGTCAGAGTGTGAGGGTAGAAGCACACCATTGAAATGGTGCCCCGGCAGCCTGGGTTTATCCACCCAAACCCATCCTGAACATGGTTTGCAAGCAAAAGTAAAGTTTCATTATGTTAAGCAACTGAGATCTTGGGGTTGTTACTGCAGCATAACCTACCATATCCTGACTTTTGCAGCCTTCACAATCCCTGCTCCTTTCTCAAAGAAGTGAAACATAAAGACCCTACAATACCTTGGGCAAACCTTGACTAAGGAGATAAACCTTGACGAAAGCAGAAGGAAGCCCCTTCTATTGTGACCTCTATAGTCCAGTATCCATATTTCATCTTCAAAATAGTTCCTTAGGGTTGATTTTACTATGTTTCATTTTACAAATGAATAAATCTACATGGGAAGTTATTTAGAAACTTGAGAAAGCTACACAGCTGATAATTAGCACAACCAAGCCTCAGGCCTGAAACTCTCCATGTTTTTTGTTTTTGAGACAAAGTCTTGCTCTGTGGCCCAGGCTGGAGTGCAGTGGCACGATCTCGGCTCACGTTAACCTGTGCCTGCCGGCTTCAAGTGATTCTCCTGTCTCAGCCTCCCGAATAGCTGGAAATACAGGCACCCACCACCACGCCTGGCTAATTTTTGTATTTTTAGTAGAGACGGGGTTTCACCACGTTGGCCAGGCTGGTCTTGAACTCCTGACCTCAGGTGATCCACCTGCCTCGGCCTCCAAAGTGCCGAGATTATAGGCATGAACTGCCGCGTCCGGTCCTCTTCATGTTTTTTTTGTTTTTATTTTTAAATTTAATTTAGTTAATTAATTAATTAATTTTTGAGACAGCATCTCACTCCATTGCCCAGGCTGGAGTGCAGTGGCACAATCTTGGCTCACTGCAACCTCCGCCTCCAAGGTTCAAGCGATTCTCGTGTCTCTGCCTCCTGGGTAGCTGGGATTACAGGTGCCTGCCACCACGCCTGGCTAATTTTTGTATTTTTAGTAGAGGCAGGGTTTCACCATATTGACGGAGCTGGTCTCGAACTCTTGACTTCAGATGATCCACCCACCTCGGCCTCCCAAAGTGCTGGGATTATAGGTGTGAACCACTGCGCCCAGTCCTCTTCATGTTTTCTTGTTTTTTGTTTTTATTATTTTATTTTATTTTATTTATTTATTTTTGAGACAGCATCTCACTCTGTTGCCCAGGCTGGAGTGCAGTGGCACAATCTTGGCTCACTGAAACCTCCACCTCCCAGGTTCAAGTGATTCTCGTGTCTTGGCCTCCTGAGTAGGTTGGATTACAGGCATGTGCCACCACACCTGGCTACTTTTTTTGTTTTTGTTTTTGTTTTTGTATTTTTAGTGGAAACGGGTTTCACCATGTTGTTCAGGCTGGTCTCAAACTCCTCACCTCAGGTGAGCCACCTACCTCGGCCTCCCAAGGTACTAGGATTACAGGGGCGAGCCACTGCACCTGGCCTGAAACTCTCCATGTTAAATGCCTTTTTCAACTACAGCCTCCCAGCATTGAGAAATGCACGGTGATGCAGGAAATAATACATGAAGGCAAGCTGCTTGTTACATCTTGTGACACTTGAGCAGGGAACCTTAAGATGCCTATGGAAACAATGGCGCTGGGCCATGTGAAAGGCATTACCTTGTTCGCCTTCATGAATGCCTCTTCGACTGCCTGGCGGCTGTATTCTCCAATGTACCATTCATTGTGCTGCACATCCTGCAGAACAGAATCAATTACAAATATTTTAGGGTCAAAGGAAAGTATGAATTACTGATTAATTAATTCAAAATTTACTTTTGTTCCACCAGTGCCTAATCACAGTTTAATCTATAGCAGATATTCAGTGCCAAACATTTAGTCCCTGAACTTGAACTTGGAGAAGCCCACAGATACTTGGGGCAGAGAGACACAGAGAAAGTTACTACATCTGGAGAATTCTGAAGTCAACGGGAATCTGTTGAGAAAGGTCCTTCAGCACCACCCTCAGAATGGATGATAAGCCCGCTATCTATCAGTGCTTTCTGAATCTTCAGCTGCTGAGGCTTGTTGAGGTGGAAATATGTGTTGTTTGTGAAGCCTACACTGCCCTAGTCACATACAAACAGCAGGGAGGGAGAAAGAGTCCATCTCTGCCACTTCCCTAGAGGCACAGGCGGCTGAGCTATGATTCGGATCCTGGTTTATCTAGCTTTCTCCCTGGGCCGCACTGCTTTATTTATATCAATGTTAAATGATTTTAAATTCTTTTGATGATAAAATCCAGACTAACTGGGAGAAGGAAGGGCAGTCAGGGAGATGCATCATGGACTTGCAATTCCTTCACAGGGTTCCGAGGATCATAATATTAAATAACCCTCCTTGTGAGTCCAGCATGTATAAGGTCCTTCCTCATTTAGTAGCATGTCAAATCCATCCCTACAACTCATCTTTGAAGTAGGCACGTCAGGTAGTATTAACCCTAGTGAAGATGGACAGTGAAGGTTCAGACAGTCAAAACCTGATCTGGGCGTGGTGGCTCATGCCTGTAATCCCAGCACGTTGGGAGGCTGAGGTGGGCAGATCAAGAGATCAGGAGATTGAGACCAGCCTGGCCAACATGGTGAAACCTCGTCTCTACTAAAAATACAAAAATTAGCTGGGTGTGGTGGCGCGTGCCTATAATCCCAGCTACTCAGGAGGCCAAGGCAGGAGAATCGCTTGAACCTGGGGGGTGGCGGTTACAGTGAGTCGAGATTACACCACTGCATTCCAGCCTGGTGACACAGCGAGACACCGTCTCAAAAAAAAAAAAAGTTGTCAAAACCTGTCACATGGTTGGCAAGAGTTAGGTACATGACATCAGATCTTTGGTCTCTCATTCATTTGGAGTCTCTGGTCCACTGAAAAATAAACCTGATACATTCAATACTGAGATTCTGATTCTGTTCACGAGAGAACACACTGATGTGAACACCATCTGGAACGGTATGAGTTAGCTCTAACTCAACCCTGCAGTCTCACTTCCTGCCACCCCATTTCAGACATGGGTCTGGCCAGACAAAAGTGCTTGTACTCTGGACACATACAGCTTCAGGAGTAGAACAGAATTGGCCCTACTGCTTGGAATCCCTCCTGGTCTTCACCTCTGCCTACCCAGCTCAGCCATTCTTTTGCATCAAGATTGGGACTAAGTCACCTCTTTTTTTTTCCTTTTTCTTTTTGAGAGACAGAGTTTCACTCTTGTTGCACAGGCTGGAGTTCAATGGCACAATCTCGGCTCACTGCAACCTCTGCCTCCTGGGTTCAAGCAATTATCCTGCTTCAGCCTCCCAAGTAGCTGGATTACAGGCATGTGCCAACATGCCCGACTAATTTTTGTATTTTTAGTAGAGACTGGGCTTCACCATGTTGGTCGCTGGTCTCAAACTCCTGACCTCAGGTGATCCACATGCCTTGGCCTCCCATAGTGCTGGGGTTACAGGTGTGAGCCGCCACGCCTGGCTCAAAAGTCACCTCTTATTTGACCTAGTCCCTACCCCCTTGCTGAAAAGGTCCATGGCAGGACCAGCTCTGCCTCACTCCAGCAAAGCCATGTGACAGGCTCTAGAGACAAAGGAAGCTGTGGAGCCCCATCTCCCCACTGAAGCATGGACTGTCTGAGCTTGAAGCGGTCTACTGCTTCCAGGGGGCCTCTTGGCCAGTCCATGGACTTGGCAGAGCTCAGTCATGGTGCATTTCATCTACTCTGTTTTTATTTATTTGTCCAAGTTGGAAGACGTTTAGAGATGAGTCCTATGTTTCTCCAGGTGTGGTCATGCGGGATGGCTGGTGAGTGTAACTGGTGCTCAGAAACTGAATTACATATCTTGGAATCACTTGTGGAGAGGGAGTCCCCTTCTAATTCTCTTTCTAGTCCCCCTGAATAATTCAAAAGGAATGTTTCATTTTGGCCTAATGCGTCTTTAATATCTCTCTGACATTTCTAATCTCTTCTTTAACAGAAGAAGAGCAGTCCTTATGCTGAGAATCATTAGCAGGTGATGGGATCCTGCTACAGTTTAATAGCTTGTTTTGTTTATATTGCAATGAACTTTTTTTTAATTAGGGAAAATATTGTAAACCAAAAATATAATTCTAAGGCCTCCTAACCATCTGAATGGACTCCCTCCTCTGCCGGGGCACTGTTAAAATTTAATCCGAAAGACTGGTTTGGGTCATGACAGGAAGTAGGGGTCAGACATGCCTCATTATACCTCTCTGTCATTAACATCAACACAGACTTTAAGTCTGAGAGGAAGCATTTACAATCTATTCTCTCTGAAGGCTTCATCTGTACAATAAGAACTTTGGTCCAAAAATCCCTTATCTTAACCGATAATAAGACCTCTGTCTATCAGTGACATTCCCTTTCTGTTGATCCCAGGTCTTTAGATAAACTCAACCTATTGTTAACCAGAAAAATTTGAAATTTACCTATAACCTTGAAGGCCCCACTTCAAGCTGTCCCACCTTTCTGGACTGAAACAATGTATTTATTAAATGTAATCCCAACACTTTGGGAGGCTGAAGCAGATGGATCACCTGAGGTCAGGAGTTCGAGACCAGCCTGGCCAACATGGTGAAACCCTGTCTCTACTAAAAATACAAAATTAGCCAGGTGTGGTGGCACACGCCTGTAATACCAGCTACTTGAGAGGCAGGAGAATCCCTTAAACCTGGGAAGCAGTGGTTGCAGTGAACCGAGATCACACCATGGCACTCCAACCTGGGCAAAAAGAGTGAAACTCTGTCTCAAAAAAAAAAAAAAAAAAAAGAAAAGAAAAGAAAAAAAAAAAAAAAAAGAAAAAACGTGTATTTGATTGAAGTCTCCTATCTCCCTAAAAACTATAAAACCAAGCTGTACCCTGTCAGGCACACGTTCTCAAGACCTCCTGAGGGATGTGTCATGGGCCATGGTCACTCATATTTGGCTCAGAATAAATCTCTTCAAATATTTTCCAGAATTTGACTCTTTTCAGCAACAATATTATAAGATTTACCATTTTAACCATTTGTAGTTGTATAATTCAGTGGCAATAAGTACATTCACATTGCTTTACAGCCATTTCCACTATCCATCTCCAAAAGTTTCTAATGACTCCAAACTGAAACTCTGTATCCATTAAAGAATCACTCTCCATTACCTCCACCTCCTTCCTCAGGGCCCAGTTACCACCATCCTACCCTCTGTCTCTATGAATTTGCCTGTTCTAGGCACCTTGTATACGTGGAGTCATATATTTGTCCTCCGTGTCTGACTGACTTCACGCAGCATAATGTTTTCAAGGTTCTTGTATATTGTATCACGTTAGAATTTTATTCCTTTTTTATTCCTTTTATTCCTTTATTCCTGTTTCATTGTGTGCGTGTGTGTACCATTTGTTTATCCATTCATCTGTCAATGGACATATAGGTTGTTTCCATCTTCTGTCTATTATAAATAATTTTATGAACGTGGGTGTACAAATATCTGAGTCTTTGCTTTCAATTCTTTTGGGCATACACTAAGGAATGGAATTACTTCTTTTTTTTTTTTTTTTTTTTTTGTTTGAGATAGAGTCTCACTCTGTTGCCAGACTGGAGTGCAATGGCGCGATCTTGGCTCACTGCAACCTCCAGCTCCCTGGTTCAAGCAATTCTCCTGCCTCAGCCTCCTGAGTAGCTGGGACTACAGGCATGCGCAACCATGCCCAGCTAATTTTTTTTTTAGTAGAGATGGGGTTTCACCCTGTTGGCTAGGATGGTCTGGAACTCCTGACCTTGTGATCCGCCCACCTCGGCCTCCCAAAGTGCTGGGATTACAGGCGTCAGCCACCATACCTGGCCTGAATGGAGTTACTTCTAAAGTCACTTTCTACGATATATAACGGTGGTTAAAAAAAAATTAACCAGGATAGTGATATCAAGTAAAACAGGTCACCTTAAAGAGTATTATTAAGTAAATGTTATTATTGACAGGACATAGATACGCCACAAATCATAAAGGCACATTCAAATACCTGAAATCAGGGAAATCCTGATGTGGTCCAAGCCTGTGTCATGCCTATGAGGAATTTGGGATCTGGGAGGGAGCATGACCTTGTGTAGACCTCTAGTTAGCTCTAGTTAGAACCAAGGGATCCCCATGTTTATGAAGAAGATGAAAGAGCAAAAGGAAGCCGAGTGCATGACAAGGGACAATAAAAGAAGGACGTGGTTTTTTTTTTTTTTTTTTTTTTTTAATTTGTGGCAAAATCTAACTCTGTTGCCCAGGCTGGAGTGCAGTGGTGCGATCTCAGCTTACTGCAACCTCTGCCTCCCAGGTTCAAGCGATTCTCCTGCCTCAGCCTCCCAAGTAGCTGGAATTACAGGCATGTGCCACTGCACTTGGCTAATTTTTGTATTTTTGATAGAGATAGAGTTTATCCATGTTGGTCAGGCTGGTCTCAAACTCCTGACCTCAAGTGATCTACCCACATTGGCCTCCCAAAGTGCTGATATTACAGGCATGAGCCACCATGCCTGGCCAGGATGTGAAAATATTTTCCAAAGTCTAATTTCAGATTATGAGACCCTTTTAGAATTAGGTAGAAATTAATATGAATATAAGGATAACAAAAGAGCTTTAGGATACTGTAAGAATTCACCAGAGATATCCTATACATTCTGCTTCTGCTTAGAAATCTTCACAAGCTCTGTAGCAGGACAGTGAGTAATAGCAGGGTATGGGATGGAGACCTGGAAGAGGCACATCCTCTGGGGTTTTACAGTGAAAGACTTTAATAAATAACATCTAATGTGATGGAGAGAAAGCATACAAGATACAGTGAAAGCTTTATTCCCCCACCATAGGGTAATGTAAGTAAAAAATGGTGCAAAAATAATCAATTGTAGGGAATGAGCATATTTTAGAAAGAGGCTGCAAAATAGATGATGGACACACAAGAACACAGTTAGCATCCATTTGCATCTCCCCACTCTTTACGTCTCCATTAGGGTGGGGACCATAACCTCTAGCACATTATCTGGCACAATAACTGCTCAACTAATGGTCACTGGACTGTTAACTGAAATGAGTGTGTAATACATGAATCTTTTGCTGGAAAAAAATTGCAACCTGTATATCCTAGTTAACCCCCCACAAGATTATTGGACAACTGGTAAATATAAAACATGTCTAAATATCTATATTTTTGGATTAATTTTTTAAAAACACTTTAGAATCTGGAAACATGCCAGTTGAAGAATCTGGTGAGAGACCAACATAATATGTTATATAGCAACATATTTAAAAATATTAAAATACTTTAAAAATATTAAAACCCAGTAATATGTAGCCAGAAGGGAAAAAGTTGAAGTCAAACATAAATAATCTCATTTTGGGCGTTGTTCAGGAAAACTCTATTTAGATGCCAAGTACATCTAGAAGGACTTGGCAGAAAAGTGTCTGCTTACCTTTCTATCAGACCTTTTGGGGAAAGGTGGTCTCCAGCTTGTGTATTTATAGGGTAGTATATTTTCATGAGGGCTACAGCTGGCTGGAGGCTGGCATCTCTGAGGAGAACAGGGCTGCATGCCTCCTCTATGATCTGGAAAGGTTAAATTCACATTTCAGTGTGATTTTGTGACTGGTGCAGGCTGTCTCCCACATCCAAAAAGGAACTGAAACCCTTCTCTCCTTCCTATATCCGTGAGGACCTTCTTGGTCAACACCACATCAGCTCACTCAGTGACTTTAATTCTCTCTGTTTTGTTCCCTGCCTGTAGCTTTGCGCTTCCTCCTTTCTTTCCTTAAGACTCACAGAGTCATCTTTTAATAATGTAATTCTGAGCCAGGCGTGGTGGCTCACGCCTGTAATCCCAGCACTTTGGGAGGCTGAGGTGGGGGCGAATCATGAGGTCAGCATATGGAGACCGTCCTGGCTAACACAGTGAAACCCCGTCCCTACTAAAAATACAAAAATTATCCGGGCGTGGGGACGTACTCCTGTAATCCCAGCTACTAGGGAGGCTGAGGCAGGAGACTCGCTTGAACCAGGGAGGTGGAGGTTGCAGTGAGCCGAGATCATGCCACTGCACTCCAGCCTGGGTGACAGAGCAAGAGTCCGTCTCAAAAAAAACAAACAAAAAAAAAAAACAAAAATGGAATTCTGACTCTGCCACTCCCCTTGGTAAAATTTCTGATATGATTTCCTTTCTGCCTAGAAGAAAATGTAAATGTTTTCCTTCTGTCCATAAGGCTCTGAATGGACTGTCTATTCATATTTCTCCATCCACATCCTCATTTCTTCCCCAATTGTCTACTCTGTTCCATGTGTAATGAACTCTGTTCATTTTTTTAAACATGACAAGTTCATTCCCTATTTTGGAAACACTATTTTTTTCAACTTGAAAGAATAACTTTAAAAAATGAAACGTCATACTTTCTAACCCAAAAGAATGACTGACAAACTATTGTTATTCCAACCTCGATATTTGACAGATACGTTAATAAAAAT
Organism: Piliocolobus tephrosceles; assembly: GCF_002776525.5. Lineage (NCBI taxonomy): Eukaryota > Metazoa > Chordata > Mammalia > Primates > Cercopithecidae > Piliocolobus > Piliocolobus tephrosceles. Next base: position 175,308,923 of record NC_045436.1, on the reverse strand, counting down.
GAACAAAGTGAGCCTGTCAGTTCATGGAAAATAAGGGGCAGTGTCTGTTACTGATCATAAGATTGGAATTTGCAAGTGCAAACTGGAGTTTGAGGAATCTTGCATCTGCCACTGTAACACAACAGAAACCCAACATTTACACTTTTCTAATGTGGTGGGTGGTGCAAATGTGATTTTAAAAATATATTACATAATAACATTTATCAACAGTGGCAGTCCTGTTTATATCTATTATCCATTATTTTCTAAGTCATCAATGCATGATGTTGCACAATTCTGCCTGGATAAAAGATAAATTCAAGTACAAGACAGACCGAGGGATTTTAAAGTAGCAGAATATAAAAAGTTCACTGATAGGGGTTTGATTTCACATGACACCTAAACTTTAAGATACTACCACTTGTCAAATGTTAATGTGCTATTTTCTCTACATGCCTCAATCAAAATAACATTTTCATTGCATATCTTTCCAGTTAATAATAATAAAAAAATATATATATTGAAATTTAGACCACAAACATGGAGTGAAGTATAAGGAGGAATACCAAGCAAGACAGCTGTAAATTTATTGGTAATTTTAAGCAAGGAGCAACTATTTTAAAAACATAAAACCTTTAGGATAGATAAACATTATGTAAGTAAAATACTAGGCAAAAATAACTTATGACATGGAAAAGAGGTAATCAGTGTGAATGCAGAATTAGAAGTTTTTTAGTTGTAATTCATTCTAAAAAACATAAGCAAAGTTACAGTTATGCTTAGTAACTTAACAAGAACTTTGAAAGGATGGGTTGCTTTCGATCCAGTAAATTTTTGAGATGAAATATTAAACATTAGCAAATACATGCCATTTTCCATAATATTTATATAGGCGCTAATTCTGCTTCTTGTAATCAAAAAGCCAAATTTATCTCTAAGTTTACTAAGAAGAACACTACTTCTGATGCATTGACAATTTTATTCTAAGGAGACCAAGGATTGTAGCTTTTTTTTTTTTTTTCTGAGATGGAGTTTTGCTCTTGTTGCCCAGGCTGGAGTTCAATGGCATAATCTTGGCTCACTGCAACGTCTACCTCCCCAGTTCAAGCGATTCTCCTGTCTCAGCCTCCTGAGTAGCTGGAATTACAGACACCTGCCACCACACCCAGCTAATTTTTGTATTTTTAGTAGAGTCAGGGTTTCGCAAAGTTGACCAGGCTGGTCTTGAACTTCTGACCTCAGGGGATCCGACCACCTTGGCCTCCCAAAGTGCTGGGATTATAGGTGTGAGCCACCACGCCTGGCCAGGATTGTTGCTTTAAGTGTTGAGCTTAAGGATGTTTGTTATGAGGGCTTATTTGTATCAAAATATTTGTTGCAGAAAACTGTTTGATCACTTAAAGTTTAAATTACCTTAATTGTGGTTAGTTAATTTCAGCCATCAATTTATATTTTAAAAAATGAGAATAAAACTAGAGCCATTCCTAGTTTTAAAATGTTATTTTACAAATAAAAAAATTTAGCTTTCAAACACAAAGAAGAATCTGCACTTTCGGAAATAAAGCATTCTAAGTTTTTTGTATTGTTTGAAAAGAAAATATGAATTTCAGATTGCTAAAATTTTAGCATGCCATTATTAAAAATATTTAGGGTAACCAAAAGAAGACTGATACTGAAATGTATAACTTCCAAGAAAAAGAAAGAAAGGAAAATAAAGGCGAGATGAATCTAGTATACAGCAGGACAAAAAAATTAAATACAAATCAGGACAAATAGGAGGCACAACATATATAAAAACAGACCCCAAAATATCAGTAACCACAATAAGTATCAAAGGTGCAAACTTACCTTTAAAAATCAGATGCAGATTGATTTAAAAATTCCAGTTATTTGCTAATTGCACTTCTAACATGTAATTACACAGAGAGCAAAAGGATGGAGACCTGTATATCAGGCAAATCCTAACCAAGAGAAAGCCAACAGAACTGTACTAATACACAATACAATTGACTTGAGACTTATTTAAATGGCCATAATTAACTTTTCAACATGGATTGAAGAAATAGGAACATACTCAAGAGGAAAAAATAACCATTTTCGGTATTTCCTATCACTTAGATGGTGTTGCATGCATAGTAATGTTCAGTAATCATGAATTTTTCATGATATTGTGGCAACTGATTTATTCTTTTTTAACCTTCAGTGCCCTGCTTGGATATTTTAAAAGTCCTACTTGAAAAAGAGCATTTGGAAACAGCTATGCATTTGTAGTTTGTTCAGAGAATGACTTAAAACAAAACAGAACAAAGAAACAAAAAGAACAAGTTTGCCAAGTAAATTTTCTCTGAAAGCCTGGTTGGATCTTTGTTGAATGAATGAATGAAAGAAATTCTGACTGTGTAACTCGCTATAAGTATTTAATTGATTTTGTTTTAAAATAATTGAAGCAGTTAATCTTTGGATTTTTTTTTCTTAAATAAAACATTACATTTAAGTTTTATAACCCCATGAAATAGGACTCTCCTAATATGGAGAATGGAGGGTCACAGAAATGAAGCCACAAGATAAGGGGAAGAACATTGGGACTAGCACAGTGGAGGTGCACAATAAATTTGAGGGAGAGTAGCCTAATAGAAAAGGCATGGGTTGAAAAACCATACTGATATCAATAATTACTAATATTTAAAATTCTTATGCATTATAGATTAAGCTCTTAGCACAGTGTTTGATCATATAACCACCCCATCAAGGCTAGCTGTGAGTGTTGCTAATATTACTAGAGAAATACAGTTCTAGAACTCCCTGTTGTAACTTATAATAAAGCATTTTATGTTAAGCAGGTAGTCTGTAAATATTTATTTGAAAAATTTAATTCACACTTACACACAATTTAAAAAATAATTTTATAACAAAAAGAGGCTGGGTGCGGTGGCTCACGCCTGTAATCCCAGCACTTTGGGAGCCTGAGGCGGGTGGATCACGAGGTCGGGAGATCAAGACCATCCTGGCTAACACAGTGAAACCCTGTCTTTACTAAACGTACAAAAAATTAGCCGGACGTGGTGGTGGGCGCCTGTAGTCCCAGCTATTCCGGAGGCTGAGGCAGGAGAATGGTGTGAACCCGGGAGGCGGAGCTCGCAGTGAGCCAAGATCCCGCAGCTGCACTCCAGCCTGGGTGACATGATGAGACTCCATCTCAAAGAAAAAAAAAAAAAGGAAAAGAAAAAGAGCCATCTATTTTAAAGCAAAGAGAAAGCATTAGTGAACAAAAACTAAAAATAAAAAAGTAAAAGAAAACAGATGATCTACAATCCCAGACTTAGAGAATAACGTTGTCACTACTTTGGAATATAACCAAAACTGGGGCCTCTTCCAACATGTCAAAATATTTTTTTCTGTCCTGAGATCCACTTGCTTTGGGTTCCTAATAGTTTAACTTGAATGCATTTATCAAAGAATTGAGCCAAATCTGTTTATCAGGCGGTAACTGAACAAGAATAACTGAACTTCCTCAAAATTATTTTCTCATTTGTAAAATAAGTATAATAACATGTACAACTGTGGAGGTGTAAATTTCACTCCGCTGCATGAATGCCTATACCTGATGCATTAGAGAATTCATTAGACCGATAATTCTAGGAGTGTAGACGCTGTGTGTTGTTTTCTGCCTGCTTAACATCGCCAAGTACTGGTGATGCAGGCATGAATTCATACCCAGTAGAATGAGTATCGGTTCAGTAGCTGATGGAGGAACATCGCAGGTGTGCTTAAGCACTGGTTAAGAGAAGGTGGGGTGGTCTCCACTCTGTATTCTTGGGGCTCAGCCCAATTTTTGGTGCAAACCATGTTCTTGGTGGATGTTTGTTTACTGAAATAGGAACTAACGAAGGCTCAAACATTTTACCATCCATCTCAGGCTTCTTTCAGCAACCTTGTTTCCTCTGAGATGAGGTGGGATTATCTGACAGTAACCTAAGCAACCCTAGTACAGATGATCTACTTACAGCCCTGAGGTGCTTGACTGGACTCATATCTGTGAAGGCCATTTCCATTCCTCCATTCCATTCTTCAATTGCTCTTTATTTTTTTATTTGTGCTTGATTTTATATTTCAAGTTAAGATTCTGGATTTCTCTCTAAGCTATGATTCTGCTTCCCCATCCCTGCAACAAAACCTTCATAAGTAACACCCCTTCTGAGCCCAGTCAGCCTCTGGACTTTCCTCCAGGATGCTCCAAGTCTTTTCATCTTCATCCACTCAGATCTGACCTTTAGGACTTCCATCCCTGACATCTGATGACTAGGGATTGAGTCCATTGGTTTATTTTAGCCCTCTTTGGGCACCTTTTAAATAAAGGAATCTTCTGTTGGGAAACTCATTAGCAATGTGTATATGAGGGGAAATGAATTTATCAGCTTGGTTTTCCAGCCTCAGGCCCAGATGGCTTACGGCAGCAGTGATATGAAGGTATGATGGAAGTCCGTGAGACAACCTACAGGTCTACTGAGGTCATTTGAGTGGGAAGAAGAAAGAGAATGCAGAAAAGGAAAAAAGGACATTAAAATGTATTAGTTGCCTACTATGTGGCAGGCAGAGGGCTGTGTGTGTGTGTGTGTGTGCAAATACTATATTAATATGAATATATCAGTTAACATTACTACTTGAATTTTATGAAAGGGGAAAGGTAAAGCTCAAAGAATTAATTTGTTCAAAGTGATCTTACTATAAGGAGAGAGACAGAATTAGGAGCAGGATCAGTAGAGAACCTCATCCTCTCCACAATACCCTGTGGGCTTTGCTTCCTCCAGGTTTAAACCCCCTTTTCTTTTTTTGGCTCAACAAAGAGAGATTCCAGTGCTAGATGCAACACAGAATCTTCATGGCACATAGAGTGAAAAAAGGAAGGACAAATGAATATGATGGCAGTAGTTTGTGCAAAATAATTAGTTAATACCAACACCCACCACTAACAGTTATGGAACTCTATGTTTATATGCCACTTCAGACATCGCCACAGATGTGATCTCCTTCTGATTTTTACTTACAAACAGTCACTAAGAGACGTCAGTTTTATTTTCTTCATTTTGCAGATTTTTCTTGAGACAAATTTGTTTTGTACCCAGTGGATTGGGAAAAATTAAGTTTGTCAAAAACAACTGTTGGAGAGAATGGGGAACAATGGGGACTCACACACTGTTGGTGAGACCAGTCAATGTCTACTTTGGAAAACACATCTAGGGCAGTTGAAGAGATGCATGTCCTAAGACAGAGCAATTTCATGAAGGCAATTTCTTATGAAGGGAAATGATCGCATTTTATACATGGGACAACATCTGTACTAATGTTGATAGCATAATAATATTCATAAGAGGAAAAACTACCTAAAACTACCTAAAACCTACCATAAGAGAAACCACCTAAGTGATCATATTTAATCATGGATTAAAATTATTGTCATAGTAATGCAATGGAAATGAACTAATTATATCTGTACACATCAGCTCAGTGGCTCTGGGGTTCACAACAGCTAAGTCCCAGAGCAGCAATATCGCAGTATCATGACTTACCTGTTTATTTGATAATTCTGAAAGTGCTCTTACCTCTGTTTTGCACACCGTGGTTGCTCGTCGTGAATGAAGAACTATAAGAAAAAGTGTTAGAATTCAAAGAATGTTAGTATTTCCCCTTGGTGGTAAAATTCCACTCAGAGGCAAGGTCAATGATAACAGCCTGAAGTCACAGTTATAAAGCAATTTATATTTTACTGGATAAGCTAGAAGAATCGTTTGTTTTGAAAGGCACTAGGAGGCATGTTCTCCTCCTTTCTCAAGCTGGCAATATTAGACGTGGAACAAACTGACCATATAAGTTCTTCTCAGGTCTTTTCAGTGAGTGCATATCATTATTCTTCACTTTTTGAAGCCATGAATTTAAACTTGCTTTGTAGCTACAGTCATTATGGAACACAACATTTTGCTGGTGGGGGTTCAAAATCTATAGAAACTGTTTACCAATTGAAAGTCAACCACAGAGTGGAAGAAGAATATAGAAATTATTGTATTCCTTCCAGAATTGTGTGCTAAGTAAGAAAACTTAGTGGATTATGATAAGAAAAACGCCAAAGAAAAAGAGATTATAAAACTTTAAGACAAAATAACAATATGCATTTCTAACTACAAAAATGATATTATCAAGACTGTCCATCAGTGGCTTTTCTTAGCACTCTACTTAATACTTAGCTCTAATTTTCTGGTTCATTTTGTATTGTGGTCAGCATCATCCATATAAGCTCCAGGTGCTACCACAGTTAAATCTAATTACATGAGAGATGCTCTATTCCAAGGACTGTGCTATTGACTAAAGCCTCTGGGTTAATTAAATGAAACCTGATCCATTTCTAGTGCCAATGAAATCAACTGTGCATGTATCTGGTTTATGTTGTCACCATAAAAGCCCGAGGTCATGTGTTTTGCTTTGTGGATAAAAACGCGAGCAGTTCATCCAGTCACCATACTACGCTGTGACTGCCAGTCAGACTGCTACTGAAATTCAAAATTTGACTCCGTTAAAACCAGAATCCTTTTACTAGCAGCCAGTGTACAATTCTGTTAAATGTCTGGGAAAAAATAGGGAATAGCAAAATTTCTCTGCTCTAATAGTTTAGGATTTTTAGAAAATGTTGAAAAGAATAGAAATGTCCTCTGTGGATATTCTAGAAGTACATAGTTGATATGACTATAAGCAGAAAAAAATAAAAGCAAAATAATGAAAATTAAAAGGCCTGGCGCAGTGGCTTAAGCCTGTAATCCCAGCAGTTTGGGAGGCCAAGGCAGGTAGATCACCTGAGGTCAGGAGTTCAAGACCAGCCTTGGCAACATGGTGAAACCCTGTCTCTACTAAAAACACAAAAATTAGCTGGGCGTGGTGGCACATGCCTGTAGTCCCAGCTACTTGGGAGGCTGAGGCAGGAGAATCGCTTGAACCCAGGAGGCGGAGGTTGCAGTGAGCTGAGATCACACCACTGTACTCCAGCCTGGGCAACATGAGCGAAACTCTGTCTCAAAAAAAAAAAAAAAAAAAAAAAGAAAGAAAGAAAAAGAAAGAAAGAAAATAAAAATGATGACTGGTTTAACAAATATGTGTTGAATACTTACTAGGCACATGGTATGTTCCGGGGAATAGACAATACAGAAGACATGGCCTCTGCCTGAATGAAGGTTAGTTTATAAAAGAAACACATCCTTGTATCATAATTATAATGTAGAATAAATGTTATGGTAAAGGTGTGCACAGCAGAAGTTTCTGTAGTAGTGAAAGGTCATGTAAATGAGACAAAATTGCTTTCATTCTCAGGAAAGGCTTTAAGGGAGAAAGATGAACCAAGCTGACCCCTGAAGCATGAATAGGAGTAAGAGTGTATTCCAGGCAGGTAGAGCTGCACGTGCAAAGGCCCAGAGGCAAGGAGGCATGGCCTTTTCTGCAAGAGACCAGAAAGCAGTTCTTTCTAGAGGAAAGGGAGGGTGTGGAGATGATCAGTATCATTGGAAGACTAGTGCAATAGTCCAGGCAAAAGTTGACAGTGACTGGGCCATGCAAGGAGCTAGGAAAATGGGGAAGAAATAGACATTCAACACATGTTTTAGAGATGTAATTTTGGGAGCTGAAAATGGATGGGACAGAGGAAGAGTGAAGATGGGAAAGAGAGCTAACTGAGTTTACTGGGATGAAAAGCTTTGCAGAGGATATTGTGGGTTTCAGAATGGGACTAGAAATGAAGAGTTTGATTTTCACCATTATGAGTTTGTGCTGCCTGGGACTTAGCTAAGGAAAACTGCTCAATGGGTCATTAGATACACAGGTCTGGAGCTAAGAGAGGTGGTTTGCAGAAGATAGGGATTTGGGAATTATCAACATGGGGTTGAAGTTTGATGCTGGAGATAGATGTGATTACGCAGGCCTTAGAGATGGTAAAGAGGACCTCAGATGAATTCTGAGGAATACCAACATTTAGAGGTCAGTTTGGGAAAAAGTCCAAGATGAGGAATTAGAAGAAGCAGCAGTCAGTTAAGAGAGGAAGAAACATCAAGACTCTTTATTCAATAAATGAAACAAACAAATAAATAAACAAAAGAAGTGAAACCACATCAAATAACTATTACAGAAATGAGGCCAACTGGAGAGCTTGTTATTTTTTCACTGTAATGTAATGTGTGTATTTTTCACTTTTACAAAATTACATTAAGAAAGGGGGCTGGGCATGGTGGCTCATGCCTGTAATCCTAGCACTTTTAGAGGCCAAGGTGGGTGAATCACTTGAGCCCAGGAGTTCGAGACCAGCCTGGGCAACATGGTGAGACCCCTTCTCTACAAAAAGTACAAAAATTAGCTGGGCATAGTGGCATGTACCTATAGTTCCAGCTACTCTGGGGGATGATGTGGGAGGATCGCTTCAGCCCAGGAGGTCAAGGCTGCATTGAGATGTGATTGTGCCACTACAAGACAAAATAAAACCCTGTCTCAAAGAACAAGAAAGAAAGAAGAAAGAAACAAAGAAAGAAAGAAAGAAAGAAAGGAAGAAAGAAAGAAAGAGGAGGAGGAGGAGAAGGAGGAGAAGGAGGAGGAGGAGAAGGAGGAGGAGGAGGAGGAGGAGAAGGAGGAGGAGGAAGAGGAGGAAGAGGTGGAGGAAGAGGAAGAGGATATTGTATGGGGAAGAGTTTTGTATTTAAGCTGTTTGGGGCTTAGACACCAGACGGTCCCCAAAGCACAGTGAAGCTACATGTCCTAGTACCCACAGGCCAAATAAAGTTACTGAAGGTGCCAAATGGGACCAGGGAAGAAAGTAAAGGAGGGAAAGGAATAGGGTATGGTGATCATGCCCCCGATATACGGGGCCTCGCAATAGCAATGAGAGCAAGTGTTCACTGGGCTCTTGCAACATGCCTGACTCTGCCCTAGGTTTCTCATGTAAGACAGTGAGGTCGCCCAGGTCACGTGGTTCACTGCTGATAAAGTCAGGCAACCTGGCTTCAGTGGATCCTGCTTAACACTATTCTGTTCCATCTCAAACATGGTACATTCCCAGCAAATACTTACTGAATCAATTAAAGGCAGCATTTTAGCCATGGGCAGGCACCAGGGATAGTCAGGATTTATGGGCTGCATTTTTAGAATCAAGTCCTTATGAGCAGCACTGGCTACTGAACAGTGCTTGGACTTTGAGGTTGGGCTTGGCTTCCATGGTAAAGGGCTCGGTCTTTCTCAGCTTTATGTTTTTCATCTGAAGAATTGATGCAAATTATCTCCTGGATTCATTAAGCTTTAAGCTGGGGTTCCATGGAGGAATAGGAGTGTTCCAAGTAGGGAGAGGGTGGAGAGGAGCAAATATGGGGGGAGGGACTACAGGCGGGAGAGGGGCGCGTGCCAATGCCGTGCGTTAAGTGGCATTGTGGTTGCTGGCAGGCATCTGATGAGGCTGCAGTGCCCCAGAGTGACAGGAGAGTGGCTTGAACTGAGGTCAGAGGCACTGGCGAGAGTGAGATCATAAGGGCCTTACAGCACCTAATACTGGAGGCCCTGGATTTTGTTTTAGGGCAGTCACTACTAATTTAGTGACTTTGGTCAATAAATATCCTGCCTGAGCCTTGACTTCTTTAACTGTTCAGTTGGGTTGACAGTTGTCACAAGAAGCGGGGCAGGCAAGTATCTAACCCGATGATTCTGATGAGGGCATTTTCTTTTTTTTTTTTTTTTTTTTAATTATACTTTAAGTTCTAGGGTACATGTGCATAACGTGCAGGTTTGTTACATATGTATATATATGCCATGTTGGTGTGCTGCACCCATCAACTCGTCAGCACCCATCAATTCATCATTTATATCAGGTATAACTCCCCAGTGCAATCCCTCCCCCCTCCCCCCTCCCCATGATAGGCCCCAGTGTGTGATGTTCCCCTTCCCGAATCCAAGTGAGCTCATTGTTCAGTTCCCACCTATGAGTGAGAACATGCGGTGTTTGGTTTTCTCTTCTTGTGATAATTTGCTAAGAATGATGGTTTCCAGCTGCATCCATGTCTCTACAAAGGACGCAAACTCATCCTTTTTTATGGCTGCATAGTATTCCATGGTGTATATGTGCCACATTTTCTTACCCATGATAGGCCCCAGTGTGTGATGTTCCCCTTCCCGAGTCCAAGTGAGCTCATTGTTCAGTTCCCACCTATGAGTGAGAACATGCGGTGTTTGGTTTTCTCTTCTTGTGATAATTTGCTAAGAATGATGGTTTCCAGCTGCATCCATGTCTCTACAAAGGACGCAAACTCATCCTTTTTTATGGCTGCATAGTATTCCATGATGTATATGTGCCACATTTTCTTAATCCAGTCTGTCACTGATGGACATTTGGGTTGATTCCAAGTCTTTGCTATTGTGAATAGTGCCGCAATAAACATACGTGTGCATGTGTCTTTGTAGTAGCATAATTTATAATCCTTTGGGTATATACTCAGTAGTGGGATGGCTGAGTCATATGGTACAGCTAGTTCTAGATCTTTGAGGAATTGCCATACTGTTTTCCATAATGGTTGAACTAGTTTACAATCCCACCAACAGTGTAAAAGTGTTCCTATTTCTCCACATCCTCTCCAACACCTGTTGTTTCCTGATTTTTTAATGATTGCCATTCTAACTGGTGTGAGATGGTGTCTCATTGTGGTTTTGATTTGCATTTCTCTGATGGCGAGTGATGATGAGCATTTTTTCATGTGTCTGTTGGCTGTATGAATGTCTTCTTTTGAGAAATGTCTGTTCATATCCTTTCCCCACTTTTGGATGGGGTTGTTTGTTTTTTTCTTGTATATTTGTTTGAGTTCTTTGTAGATTCTGGAAATTAGCCCTTTGTCAGATGAGTAGATTGCAAAAATGTTCTCCCATTCTGTAGGTTGCCTGTTCACTCTGATGGTAGTTTCTTTTGCTGTGCAGAAGCTCTTTAGTTTAATTAGATCCCATTTGTCAATTTTGGCTTTTGCTGCCGTTGCTTTTGGTGTTTTAGACATGAAGTCCTTGCCCATGCCTATGTCCTGAATGGTACTACCTAGATTTTCTTCTAGGGTTTTTATGGTATTAGGTCTAACATTTAAGTCTCTAATCCATCTTGAATTAATCTTCATATAAGGAGTAAGGAAAGGATCCAGTTTCAGCTTTCTACTTATGGCTAGCCAATTTTCCCAGCACCATTTATTAAATAGGGAATCCTTTCCCCATTTCTTGTTTCTCTCAGGTTTGTCAAAGATCAGATGGTTGTAGATGTGTGGCATTATTTCTGAGGACTCCGTTCTGTTCCATTGGTCTATATCTCTGTTTTGGTACCAGTACCATGCTGTTTTGGTTACTGTAGCCTTGTAGTATAGTTTGAAGTCAGGTAGCGTGATGCCTCCGGCTTTGTCCTTTTGACTTAGGATTGTCTTGGCAATGCGGGCTCTTTTTTGGTTCCATATGAACTTTAAAGCAGTGTTTTCCAATTCGGTGAAGAAACTCATTGGTAGCTTGATGGGGATGGCATTGAATCTATAAATAACCTTGGGCAGTATGGCCATTTTCACGATATTGATTCTTCCTATCCATGAGCATGGTATGTTCTTCCATTTGTTTGTGTCCTCTTTGATTTCACTGAGCAGTGGTTTGTAGTTCTCCTTGAAGAGGTCCTTTACATCCCTTATAAGTTGGATTCCTAGGTATTTTATTCTCTTTGAAGCAATTGTGAATGGAAGTTCATTCCTGATTTGGCTCTCTGCTTGTCTGTTACTGGTGTATAAGAATTCTTGGGATTTTTGCACATTAATTTTGTATCCTGAGACTTTGCTGAAGTTGCTTATCAGCTTAAGAAGATTTTGGGCTGAGACGATGGGGTTTTCTAAATATACAATCATGTCATCTGCAAACAGGGACAATTTGACTTCTTCTTTTCCTAACTGAATACCCTTGATTTCTTTCTCTTGCCTGATTGCCCTAGCCAGAACTTCCAACACTATGTTGAATAGGAGTGGTGAGAGAGGGCATCCCTGTCTTGTGCCAGTTTTCAAAGGGAATTTTTCCAGTTTTTGCCCATTCAGTATGATATTAGCTGTGGGTTTGTCATAAATAGCTCTTATTATTTTGAGGTACGTTCCATCAATACCGAATTTGTTGAGCGTTTTTAGCATGAAGGGCTGTTGAATTTTGTCAAAAGCCTTTTCTGCATCTATTGAGATAATCATGTGGTTCTTGTCTTTGATTCTGTTTATATGCTGGATTACGTTGATTGATTTGCGAATGTTGAACCAGCCTTGCATCCCAGGGATGAAGCCCACTTGATCATGGTGGATAAGCTTTTTGATGTGCTGCTGAATCCGGTTTGCCAGTATTTTATTGAGGATTTTTGCATCGATGTTCATCAGGGAGATTGGTCTAAAATTCTCTTTTTTTGTTGTGTCTCTGCCAGGCTTTGGTATCAGGATGATGTTGGCCTCATAAAATGAGTTAGGGAGGATTCCCTCTTTTTCTATTGATTGGAATAGTTTCAGAAGGAATGGTACCAGCTCCTCCTTGTACCTCTGGTAGAATTCAGCTGTGAATCCATCTGGTCCTGGGCTTTTTTTGGTGGGTAGGCTATTAATTGTTGCCTCAATTTCAGAGCCTGCTATTGGTCTATTCAGGGATTCAACTTCTTCCTGGTTTAGTCTTGGGAGAGTGTACGTGTCCAAGAAATTATCCATTTCTTCTGGATTTTCTAGTTGATTTGCGTAGAGGTGTTTATAGTATTCTCTGATGGTAGTTTGTATTTCTGTGGGGTCGGTGGTGATATCCCCTTTATCATTTTTTATTGCGTCTATTTGATTCCTCTCTCTTTTCTTCTTTATTAGCCTTGCTAGCGGTCTGTCAATTTTGTTGATCTTTTCAAAAAACCAACTCCTGGATTCATTGATTTTTTGGAGGGTTTTTTGTGTCTCTATCTCCTTCAGTTCTGCTCTGATCTTAGTTATTTCTTGCCTTCTGCTAGCTTTTGAATGTGTTTGCTCTTGCCTCTCTAGTTCTTTTAATTGTGATGTTAGAGTGTCAATTTTAGATCTTTCCTGCTTTCTCTTGTGGGCACTTAGTGCTATAAATTTCCCTCTACACACTGCTTTAAATGTGTCCCAGAGATTCTGGTATGTTGTATCTTTGTTCTCATTGGTTTCAAAGAACATCTTTATTTCTGCTTTCATTTCGTTATGTACCCAGTAGTCATTCAGGAGCATGTTGTTCAGTTTCCATGTAGTTGAGCGGTTTTGATTGAGTTTCTTAGTCCTGAGTTCTAGTTTGATTGCACTGTGGTCTGAGAGACAGTTTGTTATAATTTCTGTTCTTGTACATTTGCTGAGGAGTGCTTTACTTCCAATTATGTGGTCAATTTTGGAATAAGTGCGATGTGGTGCTGAGAAGAATGTATATTCTGTTGACTTGGGGTGGAGAGTTCTATAGATGTCTATTAGGTCCGCTTGGTGCAGAGATGAGTTCAATTCCTGGATATCCTTGTTAACTTTCTGTCTCGTTGATCTGTCTAATGTTGACAGTGGAGTGTTGAAGTCTCCCATTATTATTGTATGGGAGTCTAAGTCTCTTTGTAAGTCTCTAAGGACTTGCTTTATGAATCTGGGTGCTCCTGTATTGGGTGCATATATATTTAGGATAGTTAGCTCTTCCTGTTGAATTGATCCCTTTACCATTATGTAATGGCCTTCTTTGTCTCTTTTGATCTTTGATGGTTTAAAGTCTGTTTTATCAGAGACTAGGATTGCAACCCCTGCTTTTTTTTGTTCTCCATTTGCTTGGTAGATCTTCCTCTATCCCTTTATTTTGAGCCTATGTATGTCTCTGCATGTGAGATGGGTCTCCTGAAGACAGCAGACTGATGGGTCTTGACTCTTTATCCAGTTTGCCACTCTGTGTCTTTTAATTGGAGCATTTAGTCCATTTACATTTAAGGTTAATATTGTTATGTGTGAACTTGGTCCTGCCATTATGATATTAACTGGTTATTTTGCTCATTAGTTGATGCAGTTTCTTCCTAGCCTTGATGGTCTTTACATTTTGGCATGTTTTTGCAATGGCTGGTACCTGTTGTTCCTTTCCATGTTTAGGGCTTCCTTCAGGGTCTCTTGTAAGGCAGGCCTGGTGGTGACAAAATCTCTAAGCATTTGCTTATCTGTAAAGAATTTTATTTCTCCTTCACTTATGAAACTTAGTTTGGCTGGATATGAAATTCTGGGTTTAAAATTCTTTTCTTTAAGAACGTTGAATATGGGCCCCCACTCTCTTCTGGCTTGTAGAGTTTCTGCCGAGAGATCTGCTGTCAGTCTGATGGGCTTCCCTTTGTGGGTAACCCGACCTTTCTCTCTGGCTGCCCTTAAGATTTTTTCCTTCATTTCAACTTTGGTGAATCTGGCAATTATGTGTCTTGGAGTTGCTCTTCTGGAGGAGTATCTTTGTGGCGTTCTCTGTATTTCCTGAATTTGAATGCTGGCCTGCCCTGCTAGGTTGGGGAAGTTCTCCTGGATGATATCCTGTAGAGTGTTTTCTAATTTGGTTCCATTTTCCCCCTCACTTTCAGGCACCCCAATCAGACGTAGATTTGGTCTTTTTATATAATCCCATACTTCTTGCAGGCTGTGTTCATTTCTTTTTCTTCTTTTTTCTTTTGGTTTCTCTTCTCGCTTCATTTCATTCATTTGATCCTCCATTGCTGATACTCTTTCTTCCAGTTGATCGAGTCGGTTACTGAAGCTTGTGCATTTGTCACGTATTTCTCGTGTCATGGTTTTCATCTCTGTCATTTCGTTTATGACCTTCTCTGCATTAATTAGTCTAGCTGTCAATTCTTCCACTCTTTTTTCAAGATTTTTAGTTTCTTTGCGCTGGGTATGTAATTCCCTCTTTAGCTCTGAGAGGTTTGATGGACTGAAGCCTTCTTCTCTCATCTCATCAAAATCATTCTCTGACCAGCTTTGATCCGTTGCTGGCGATGGGCTGTGCTCCTTTGCAGGAGGAGATGCGCTCTTATTTTTTGAATTTCCAGCTTTTCTGCCCTGCTTTTTCCCCATCTTTGTGGTTTTATCTGTCTCTGGTCTTTGATGATGGTGACGTACTGATGGGGTTTTGGTATAGGTGACCTTCCTGTTTGATAGTTTTCCTTCTGACAGTCAGGACCTTCAGCTATAGGTCTGTTGGAGATTGCTTGAGGTCCACTCCAGACCCTGTTTGCCTGGGTATCAGCAGCAGAGGTTGCAGAAGACAGAATATTGCTGAACAGCGAGTGCACCTGTCTGATTCTTGCTTTGGAAGCTTCCTCTCAGGGGTGTACTCCACCCTGTGAGGTGTGGGGTGTCATTTTCAACAACACTTGGTCGCCTGGCCATCAATTGCTGTTCAGAAGTAACTAAAGCTTTTGTGTGGTCATCAACCCAGAATAGTTTGAAAAAACCCACTTTTCCTCCCAGGTTGATTAGCATCCTTTCCAGTTAATCCCATCTGGTTAATCCTTAAAATTTCCCAAACTTCTCTAACACTCAATCATTTATAAATTTCCGAAAGAACAACATTATCAAAATCAATAACAGCCGTAATTCACAAGTTTCTCTTGAACCTCATTATTGGGCTTCAGACACAAAGACTTTTGTTTCTCAGAAAGTCTTTGTGATCATTTATCTGAGACAGCACATGGCCTGACCCCCAGCCTCAGACCTGAGAAGGGATTTCTGGCTCCTTACCTGCTAATGGCAAGTGGAATCTCTTGAGAATTTTCGTTTTGTAACAGATGAGTTGATTCAGGCTTCCTCTGGTTATGAGGGACTATATAAAACAGTGACATAATTTAGTCAGATTGCAAAAGAAAAATAATTGAGAACCATTAGAAGCCCACTGGAACTACTATAATTTCCTCCAAGTAATCTCTGATTGTTAGAAGGGGGCTCTTGATGGTCAGTGGAAACTGTAACTCACATATTCTGCAACTCTTCTGCCTCCTGAGAATGACTTTTATATTATTTATATTTATATGTTGTAAAAATCACTTTGAATATTTACAAGCTAGAACACATTATTGAACCTCCCAGAAATACAGAATATTACATTGGAAGGTATTTAGGGATTATTCTGGACCTGTGATTTTAAAAGACTTTTAGCTTCATCCTCATTCATTCATTCATTCATTTATATCATCTGACAAATATTTACGAACAGCTACTATGGGACAAGTACTCTGCCAGAGTCTGGGAATACAGTGGAGAAGAAGACAGACATAGTTCTTACATTCTAATGAAAGGAAATGGAAATAAGCATGCAAGTAAGTCGACAAGAACGTTTCTATTAGGCAGTACAATGATATAAAGGAAATGAGGTACTACTTTGGGATACAGAGTGACTATACGTATGGCTAAGAAAGACCTTTCTGAGAGATGAGATCTTAACAAGAAGAAAGTGAAATGAAAGGACTGTTCTGGCTGATGGAGAAGATTGGGTTGCCCAGCTTGTCATGGCACTTGTATTCTCATGCTCTCCTGTGATAGGGCAGGTGAGCTCCTAGGGTTCTGATGCAGACCAGCAGTCTCTACCTGGTTCCAACCAGGGATACAGTTTCTCAATTTCCTCCCCCTCCCTCGATCATCAAGTTTTTAAAAGTTCTGCCAACCATACAATCTGGAGTTATTTAGTAATTACATATGCAGTGTATGTTACTGCTTTTTATTTTCTTTTCATCACAGACAGATTAACTAGCCATCCAGAATTGCCAAGGGCACATCATAATACTATGAGATAAAATCTCATAAAACACTCTCCCAGCTGTGACCATAAGTAATAAAGCGAAGGGTGCATACAGGCACCGGCATGTTTTAATTGTGCTTGTTGCTCTGTATTCTGCCCAAGGTTCATCACAAACTGGACACCTTTGATCGAAGGACTGTGATTACTTGAAACATGAGTCAGCAGCTGGTCCATGAATCATGCATCCCATAAAATCATTTCATGTCATCAGTAGCCACCCAGAGTATCTGCCCCTCTTGAGCTGAGCAATGCCACATTGTTGTGTTAACACTCATTGTTGTGTTGTCTGATGAAACAATACCTGAACATTTTAGTTAGGATGTTGAGCTGTATTGTGGGAAAGGGCATGGTTTCAGTTAGGTTTGTGAATTTTTTAGGCTTGCCAACAACTCCTACTCTTCCATCAGGGACTCATGGGGAATCCATAAACCCAATTTAGGCCTCATTTCCAGTTTAGCTTTGTCAATGTGTAGAGAAGAGCAGACCTGAGCCTCACAGAGGAAATGCAACTTGACCAAAACCATACAGTGATTTTGTGGCAGGCCTCTGAAATCCTAACCTAATATTGCTCTGTTGAACTATGATGTCTTTTGCGAACTCTTTGGGCTGTGATGCAGGCCCTTTGGCTCTGGACATAATTCATCATTCTAGAGGAATGGAGAACAGTATTTCCCAGGTGAATATGAAAGTACTACCTGCTTAGCATCCTGCCATTTAGGATGTGAGTGACTGTTGGATTGCATGCTTGCACAACAACACCAACACTGTAGAGGTATGTGCATGTGTGTACATGTGCGTGTGCATGAAAGAGACACACATGTGTGTGCATGAGTGACATCAGAGGCAGAGATACCACGAGCTTCTTTGGAGCAGGGGACTAGCTATGTCTTTCCAAAGTGGCAGAGGGTGACAGTGTAATGCCTTTTGGTCAGTAGTGTATGGCTAAAGAAAGATGTCTGGTCTATTCTGGATTTAAATCACCCTGTTTAGACTAGAGGTCTCTGAGGTCCTTGGGATGTATGTGTGTGCATGAGGATCACGTCATCATGCACACACATAGATCCCTATCCCAGGCTTCCAAACAATCAATCCCTTTCAATAACCATAAGCACTGTAGATCTAGAAAGAGAACCAATCTATTAGTATTAGAGTAAGGAAACAAATGTAAACAATTCACCTTTTTCTGCTTCAAGGACCTGTATTGAATTAAAAAAAATAATATTTACTGACTTTTGATGACAGAGAATTTAATATAATACCATGTGTGTTTTCAGAGCATTTGGTTGGTAGAATTTTGGTAAAATTTTTGTTAGCATAGTTTGTATTTTTTTTTTAATCTACAAATAATTCCTCAGAAAACTGAACAAAAATCAAAATTTTGTAATCCATGTGTGAAGGAACATACAAGTCCACAGTCTGCTGATAGGACTATCCATTGCTTTGACTCTTTTAGAAAGTAATTTACCATAATTATCTGAAACCTTAGAAATACTCTTATTCTTATCTCAATAATTCCATTGATGAGACTCTTTTTCTAAGACACAACCTGAAATCTGAGCCAAGTTCTATGCACAAAGATGTTCTTTGCATCCTTACTTTTACAGAGTTAAATTACTGGAAACAATCTACGTGCCCAGATAACTGAACATTGTTAATTTTGGTACTATACTCACTTATTGGAATATTATAAAGACACTATAAGTATTTATATAGAGAATGAAATAAGATTATAAGTATGCATCCATGTTACATTTAAAGTTTGGAATAAAAAATTGACCCATGATATATTTTTATGCGATTATATTTTATAACCATGTATATTTGTGTGTATGTAGAATAAATGATTTGAAGTAATATGATAAAATATTAAAGGTTGTGCTTAAGCCATAAGGCTATGGTTAATTTTTTCTTTATACTTGCTCTGAAATTTCTATTTTTTAAAATAAGCATGGAAATATTCACATTATCCTTTTTAAATGTAGCCATTTATCTTCCCAAACATTTTCTTTCTCTTTCCCTCCTTATGGTGGTAGAATTCTTGATCATTCTTCATTATGAAAATCTTCACGCTTATTGGGCTTGTATCTTTGGGCCCTATTCTATTCTACCCTTGAAGAAGCAAAAAGCATTACAGTAGGGACAGTGTTTGCTGCAGTGTTTATTTAACTGCAAATAATTTTGTGAAGTCCATTTATATATTGCATCAGTTGAAGAAGACCTCAGGTATCATTTAGATGAGAACTGCTTTAACCAGGGGGATGAAATGGATCATTGAATGGCCTAGTGGGGTCCATGAACCTTCTGAAATGAAAAGCTAAATTTTTTTCTCTCTAAGTATGCGTATATATTTTTTCTTTTTCTGGGGTGAGAAAGGTTTATTATACCTTTCATCAAATTTTCAAAGTGGTGCGAGGTCCATTAAATGTTAAAAACAGTTGGTTTACAGATGAGGTCCCAAAGGGTCATGCCATTCTCCTAGATTCTCGCAGTCATCTGAAGGCTAAACTAACCCTGAGCCCAGCTCTCCTGACTCATAGTTGCATCACAGATAAGAAACTTTTGGCAACAAATTGCTTAGAGAGGCATTGTACGCCTCCCTGTGAAGCTGGCCAACAGAGAAGACTTTTTATTTCAAAGACTTTGGCATTCCCTAGGATTCTGGAAAGAGGACATACATTTCATTATGGACAGAAAATCAAAGAAACTCTATAGGCTAAGTAAAAAGAGTAATGAATCCATTCTAGTGAGGGGTTTGAAAGTATCCCTACTGAGTCTCCCCTAGGACTTTGAACCTGGCTGTTCAAAGTGCTCAATCCTATGCAGCTCTCAGGCTTGTCAACGGTGAGGGGAAGAAGAGGTGCGAAGAATGCAGAGAAGCCCTCTATCTGGGGGAGCAGTTGTTTTATTTAATTGAGACCAACCAACTTTTGGCTTGAGGGCTCTGAATTTAAAATCAAATGTAGTTAGAAAAGTAGCATGAAATCACTCATTTTTCTTCTGTAACTTTTTTATTGTTAGAAAATAAACATAGTCAAGTTAAATAGTAGTGTCTCTTTTATTACCTGTCTCCCTCTTTCTTCTTCCTCTTTTCTTTTCCTTTCTCCTCCCTCCTTCCCTTTTCCTTCCTCCTTTTCTTTCACCTTCTCTGCCCCCTCCTTTCATGCCTTCCTTCCCTATTCTTTTTAGTTATTTTGGTTCTGAGCTATTTCTGTATGTTTTAAAGCAGAGAGACACGGCGGTGGGGAAGACACCTAGACTTTGGGATTTCCAGGACTGGCCCTATCTCCTCCCGGCTGTGAGGACTCTTTGCCACCTCTCTGGGGTTTCATTTTTCTCTTAAGGCTTTGTGAGTACAAAATGAGACAATGAGTCTTTCCTTTCTCTGAAAACTGTAAAATGCCATGTGAATTTGAGTGGGGGCAGGTAGCACATAAAAGATTCTAGTCCACAAGACAGTGTTCAAGCAAGCACTGAGTGCAGGCACAAGCACAGCTTGCCCTGATGGGCTTTTGTGATGAAGAAATGGCCTTGAATCTCAGCCCAAACAAACAATGGGGAAGTGTCTTGGCAAAAGATAAGGAGCAACAATGTGTTTTTCCACTAGATCTTCTTGTTCTTTAGATGATATCAACTTCTAGCAGAATGCCAACTAAAGTTGCAAAGAAAACAAACAGTCCTGCACATTTCCTGCCATCTAAGGCTGACCCCCATCTCCCAATTCCTTTTTGCTTGTTTGTGATTGGGAGGCCTACTGTCCTCTCAGACTGACCAATGGGTTATGATTTGAGGTCATCGTGAGCAGTACCCAACTATTACTCAAGATACCTAGGCCTAGCTTACAGGAAGCAGGGGACAGAGTCCTGGATTCAGGCACCTTGGATGTGTGGGTTCCCCCAGCAGCTAAGCATCACCCCAGCCTGCTCCTTCCAGGAGACACTAAGGAAGTACAACCCCTCCCAGAAGAGCATGAGCCTGGTGAAGTCCTCAGTGGAACCAGAACTGTTTTTCTCATCAAGTGGTTATGTATGTTATCTTTCTTGACATTATTGTCTTGTGGATTAGGGAGATTAGGGATAATAAATGTCTTGTTTCAGTGACAAGCTAGAAATGTGGCTTTTTGACTTTACCATTCTCACAAAACCAACAAATAAAGCAAGGAAAGAAATTCATGTCTAAGATCTAGATAAGAGCATAGGTCAAACACAAAGACAAGAACAAAATTCCTTAGAGTCCAGTGGGAGTGAGGTGAGGCCACTTGTGTTGTTGGACAGTCTTTCCATCAGTCATGGTAGCCCCACTAGCCTCGCAGGGAACTTTCTCTTTGGGCCCTGAAGGGAATCAATACCCTTGGAAGGCTCTACTACAGCTTTATCTCACATGTCTTTTATGCCATTTATTGAGCCTCTACTGGTCACCTGGCCATTTGTGCACTACTTACTTTTGACTTTATGACATCAACTTTGCACAGACGTGTACCCATCCCTATTTAATTTTTATTTATTTAATTAATGTATTTATTTTGAGACGGAGTTTCGCTCTTGTTGCCCAGGGTAGAGTACAATGGCATCATCTTGGCTCACTGCAACTTCCACCTCCTAGGTTCAAGCGATTCTCCTGCCTCAGCCTCCCGAGTAGCGTAGCTGGGATTACAGGCATGCACCACCACAACTGGCTAATTTTGTATTTTTAGTAGAGATGGCATTTCTTCATGTTGGTCAGGCTGGTCTTGAACCCCCGACCTCAGATGATTCGCCCACCTCAGCCTCCCAAAGTGCTGGGATTACAGGTGTGACCGCCGCACCCAGCCCCCATCCCTATTGTATGGCTGAGGAAACAGAAACTGGGATGAGTAGGAGCATTTTCTAAAGTTCACAAAGGGAGTAGGTGGCAGAGCAGGATTCCTACCCAGGTCTTGTGCAACTCTGAATCTCATGTTCCCTCTACTTTGCATTCCTGTCTTTCTTATGAAGGACAAATAGCAAAGAGCAATACCATTGCTAACACTTGTTTTCTGTAATACTGGAGGCTGGAAGCCATCAGTCAATACTGTATATCTTCCATGTGGAACTGAGCATGTTCTTCTTATACCAATGAACCCTGAATGACTATGGTGGCCAAACAGGATCTTGTTTTAAAATCTGGAGCTAAGCTTGTTTTACTTTGGCTTTCTCATCTTTAAAATAGAGATACTAATGCATTTTGAACATAGTTACTGTGAGAATTAACTGTAAGTGTCTGAAGCAAATAGAATCTTGCCTATTGCAGACATTTAATGCCTCAAAATTCCCTTCTTTGCATCCAAGGATAAAATTGCTACTTACCTCACTTAAGTCCCTTAAGCTTATCTGACTGCAAGAAAAAGAAATATGGTGTTACATAAAACACAGTTCATAATGACCGAGATAAAATCATTCTAAGCCTTACAAACCTTTGATTACATTTTCATTGCCAAATTAACAGCCCATCGTCCAGTGTGATATTTATCCCTCTTCCATAAAACTAAAGCCAGGTTATTTTTCTCATAATTTTCTAAGGAAAAGACAAAGTGAAGAGCCAAAATAAAAGGTGGTGATAGAAATGACGTGAATAAACTTGCATCTCATTTTGGGAGAAATTTAAAAAAAACAGCATTTCTCCTGACGTTTGATTTCCTACGTCAAGTTTCATTAGCACAGTCAGACCTATTATTAACTTGGTTTTAAAGCTTTTAGTTTTTTACTTGGAGGGAAGATAAAGAGCTTTCAACATGAAGCTGTCAGGTGCAGTGGAATCCCAGGAAGGCAAGTGTAAGGGAAAGAATGCTGATAAAGAACGGAGATTTCAGACAGGAGAAAAAAAAAAATATGAAATTGAGTGGTAGAGAAAAAAAATCCAACATGGAATTGAATAATGTGAATTTTGGAAAGGTCTCTAAATAAACTCCAAGCTTTTCATTCTACTGGCAAGTCAATTAACTTCTCTAAACCTCCTTTTTTTTTCATCTTCAAAATGGCAACAAGAGTACTTACCAGTGTTAATGTGAAAATTGCTAGAAATAAAAAAGTAACAATGTTGGGGCCCGGTGCCTTGGCCTGGAATCCGGGCACTTTGGGAGGCTGAGGGGGGGGTGGATCACTTGAGGTCAGAAGTTCGAGACCAGCCTGGCCAACATGGTGAAACCCGTCTCTACTAAAAATACAAAAATTAACTGGGCGTGATGGCACATGCCTGTAGTCCCAGCTGTTTGGGAGGCTGAGGCAGGAGAGTAGCTTGCGCCTAGGAGGTGGAGAGGTTGCTGTGAGCTGAGATCGTCCACTGCACTCCAGCCTGGGTGACCAAGCGAGACTGTGTCTCAAAAAATACATACATAAACAAATAAGTAAAAATAACACTGTTGGGCATTCAGTGTGTGTTGTTGTCAGAACGTGGTCAGAGTTTGGTGAAGGAACTAGGAAGGGAGTGGAGTGAGGGTATGTGTTCCACCTTCCCAGATCCGTCCGTGAAAACACTGGATGTGAAGAATATGGGAATATTAAGCGTACAACACTGATCACAGGTAAAGGCTGTTGATCTAGAGTTTTAGGAGTCGGGCTGTATCAGTATCCCAGAAACAAACAGTGCTCAGATGCTAGATCCTAGTCTCAGACCTGCAAGCAATAGGCAAGGGTCCCAAGGTTCCACGGTTTTACCCTCTTACCTCTTACACCCTCCCTCCCCCTTTTAGCTGGAAACCTGAGAAAACAAAGAGATTTGAATAGAGGTAATGAAGTAGAACAAACACCCAGAGTATTAATTATTTTGGGGTTAAAATGTGGCTAATCTCAGTATTTAATGTTTAAGAAGCCAGCATATTAAGGATACTGAAAGATTGGCTGTATGGCTTCAATTTAAAATGTAGATTTGAAGTTCCAAGTGTCAAGATGTGTTTGTCTCCATTTTAAAGAGTTTGAACTGTTTAAGAGAAATTAAAATTTTCTGTATTTATAAATTTACTTTCTTGGATTTATAGAAAGTGTTAAAAGTTTTGCTGGCTAGCATTTAAACCTGCCCTGTCAACATTAGAAGTACTTAAAAATCAAAGAAATTGAATTTATAAAGGTATTTCAAATATTTAAGGAGATTTAAATGAGTTTGTTAAACAGTTTTACTAAGATTCTTTAACCTATTTAACTTGAGTTGGTTGAACATTTGTTGAAGACTAAGCAAAGTGATTGTCTTTCTGTTTGGATAAAATCACTTGATTTATAAATAGAGCAATACACTTTATAGATGGAAATCTGAGGCTTCAGGAAAGCTTGGGTTTAGAATTTGCAGCTTTAATAAATGGAATTTTAACTGAGAACCCAAGTGATTGTAAGAAGCCATTTCTGTGCAGACAAGAGTTTCTTATTCTTTGAGAGCTTTGAACACATGTGTGTCCAAGTTCTGTCTGCTGAAGATGGCCAAAAAAACCATGGTCATTAATTTTTTCACATTTTTTTCCTGTGCATAAGAGTTCCTCATTATAAATATAAAGATATTACCTTTTACTGTAAATATAGGCCTTCCTGGGAATCCCTTAGGTTTTGGCTGAGTTTTAAATGAATTGAATTTGATTCTTGCTCTGTCATCTGTGGGCTCTGTCACCCTGGATAAGTTAAATTCTCTCTCTGAAGCTTAGTTTTCCCACCTGTGAAACTGATAAATCCAGAGAGTAGTGAAGAGATTTGTTGAAGATTCTAATGAAAGCATGTGATGTGAAAGCTATTTGCAGTGAAGTAACACTCTACATTTGCAGAACATTTTAATGTTCACATATGCTTTGAAATTACACTTTTTATCCTGAGATAATGATGGATTCCCATGCAGTTGTAAGAAATAATACAGAGTTCCTATGTGTCCTATATCCAGTTTCCCCTAATGGCAACAACTTGGAAAACAACAATAATAATGTTTATACTTTAAAATCAATAGTTTCCATTCCTAGATAGAAATTTGTATATCTCTATAACCATACTTTCTCTTTTAAAAGACCATGGTTTCTTGATATCTATAAAGATTTTTTGTTTCCACTTCTCAAATCATCAGAGCATATATTTTTGCGATAGAGATTGCTTGAATTGATGTGATGACAGCATTGCTGGTTGTAAAGGGAAAGCTGGCTGGCCAGGTTGCCTCACACCTGTAAACCCAGCACTTTGGGAGGACAAGGCGGGCGGACTGCCTGAGGCCAGGAATTCGAGACCAGCCTGGACAGGAGTGTTAGTGAGACCCCTGTCTCTACTTAAAAAAAAAATAAAAAGAAAAAGGAAAGCCATAATTAGGCAAGTGGGTGTTTTGTTTCTTAAATGTTGGGTGCTTCATTTAAATTATATGTTGGCTGAACCCCACCTTGGGCCATTAAGTGTACTGGAGCTTAAAGGACATATGGAACAATGAACTCTCAATTTCTTAATTTTTATCAGTGAATTGGAGATAGTAATATTGCTTTTTTCACAGTGCTGTTGTGAGACTAAATGAATGAACATATATAAAACTCCAAAGCAGGCCTGGTGTGTAGTTAAAACTCAGAAAATGTTGATTACTCTTACTGTTACTCAGGATGATTTTATTTGGTGTATGGACCATGGTATTAAAATTGCAATGGATTCGTAGAAGAAAAGTTATCCCCTTTTTAATTGTCTTTCAGATTATGTCAAGGAGAAAGGCTCAATGCAGTGGTTAAATAGATATGAAACACCTTTCTAATATTTGCTTACCTTCCCTTTTATCAGAGGGAAAATTCCCCAGAGCTCAAAGTTTTGGTTGGAAGCTATCTGTATTGAAGTTATTTATAATAATTATGTATATTTCTTTTAAGTAAATTTATTTAAGTTGAAAAAAATGAACAGGGCAGAAAAAAATAATTAAGTACATGGATACTGTAAAAATCAAAATAATGGTGTGTAAGTGGTTGAGAATGTCCAACCAACATTCTCCAAACTTCGAAGTTCTCTTCTGGTTTTGAGTTGTCAATGAATGACTGGGGTGATGTTTTCCTTTACTGAAGTGCTTCAATTCAGTAATTGTTTTGTGAAACCAAGGCTTAGCTTTAAAAAAGAGAATAGCAGAGCTAGCAGAGACAAATGGGGCCTGAAACACAATAGCTGGAACCACAAAGACCATCCAGGGTGAGCACAGCTTGCTGCAAAGGGCTGCAGCTGTCTAACTGCCTGCCATTGATACAGTTGATTGCTAGATGTAAATCATGGCCTCTGCCTTAGGGAAGGCAATTCATTTCACTCACAGTGCCTTACCAACAGCTGGCAGAGACGGAGCAGGCACTTAGCTGCATGGTTCGGCTGCAGAAGCTTTGATTGCCAATGTTCCTTCTGTTTTCAGAGCAATATCCTTATGTGGTTAATTACATGGGACTTGGGCATCACTAATGCTGCTATTACCACCCATGTGGGCCCTGCTAAAAATGAATTTGAAAGCACATCTCTCTTTCGGAAGCAAAGCCATCTCATGTATCATGGTAACCCCAGTGTCTGCTATGGGGCTGTGGAAGTTTTTGCCCCATCAATAGTCAAATGTCAACCCTGTGACTTTGAGTGACCTAACTTCTCTGAAGCATGGTGACCTTAGGTGCCCAATGAATATGCAAGTACTATTTACTGAGCATGTGTGCCATCCACTGGGCTTGGCACTTTACTCTTCCGAGGCCTAGGAAACCATACTTTACAGGGCTGCTGGAAAAATTCAATAAGAGAAAATATAATTACTCTCTTGAGGTGTTTTGGTGAAGAGATCCAGCACAATTCTCATCACATCTAAAAACGATTAAATAAATGTAAACTGTAACTACAGGAACCCCAGAGACATCAAATGCCAACTTCTAAAGATGTCAACACCACCAAGACAGTGACCCAATAGACTGGTGTGGTTCGGGCCCACAGAGGGACACATTTGCCAGTTGAGTGAGCATTATGTTAGACTCTGGAAACCTGGGCATAGATAAGGCTTAAATACCTTCAAAGGTTTTGTGGTGGATGTATTCCTCCAACCTGGTTCCCTCTGGGTTCTTAGCCCTGTCTGCATATTAGCTTCACCTGGAGGAGCCTTAAAAATTCTGATACCCAGGTCCCACTTCAGAACAATTAAAATAGATACTAGGCATGGTGCTTTAAAATAAGCTTTCTAATTATTTTAGTGTAAAGCCAGGATGAGATCCACTGTACTATAAAATACAGCCTCTGATTGGGCGTGGTGGTTCATACCTGTAATCCCAGCACTTTGGGAGGCCGAGGCAGGGGATCATGAGGTCAGGAGTTCAAGACCAGCCTGACCAACATGGCGAAACCCTGTCTCTACTAAAAACACAAAAATTAGCCAGGTGTGGTGGCGCGTGCCTATAATCCCAGCTACTCAGGAAGTTGAGGCAGGAGAATCGCTTGAACCTAGGAGGCGGAGGTTGCAGTGAGCTGAGATCACGCCACTGCCCTCCAGCCTGGGCAACAGAGCGAGACTCCACCTCAAAAAAGAAAAAAATACAGTCTCTATTTCTAGAAAAATAAATGGTTATGGATGCTGGATACCCAATTCTGCTGAGAACACATGGGAGAAGCAGGGTTTCTTTACCCTTCCCTCCTTCCCTTCTCTTCCCTTTCCTTCCCTTCCCTTCCCTTCCTTCCTTTTCTTGCTTGCTTTTTCTTTTCTTTTCTTCTTCTTTCCCTGTGCTGTGACAGATATTATCCTAGGCACTTTACAGGAGTGGCATACGTTCTCATCATCATTTTATCACATGAAGATGGTTATTTTCTTCTTATAAATAAGAAAAGCAAAACTCAGAGTTGTTAAAGAGCTTTTCTGAAATCATACAGCCAAAAGTGGCTCAACTGGGATCCAAACTCATTGCTACCGGGTCCCAAGATACTGTTGTTTTCAGCATGAGGAAACAGAAAGAAGATAAAATTCTTTTTTCTCCACACTGAACAACCTTATTATCTTCAATATTTTATTTTAGTTTATTTATTAATTTTTTTGAGACAGAGTCTCCCTCTGTCGCCCTCTGTCGCAGGAGTGCAGTGGTGCAATCTTGGCTCACTGCAACCCTTGCCTCCTAGGTTAAAGCGATTCTCATGCCTCAGTCTCCAGAGTAGCTGGAATTACAGACATGCTCCACTCCACCCAGCTAGTTTCTGTATTTTTGTAGAGATAGGGTTTCGCTATGTTGGTCAGGCTGATCTTAAACTCCTTGCCACATGTGATCCACCTGCCTCGGTCTCCCGAAGTGTTAGGATTACAGGCGTGAGCCGTTATGCCCAGTCTCGGTATTTTATTGATCCTATTTTCTGTCTGCTTACTTCTCTGAGGTTGGATCAGTCCTTTACATATTAGACTATTTGACCAGGAGTTTTAGGAATGCTGCATTTCACATTTCCAATTGTCACGACACAGCTTCATGGGTTGGATGGTCTGATATTACTGTTGCCTCCCAGTTTCTCACTCTTTGAAAATGGAAATCAAAACAGAGCAAATCTTCTTACTCCTAGTCTGGATAGGTTCCTTTGAAAGCTGCAGAAGGAAATTTATATTTATCCAACATCTATTATATTTCAGGCACTGTGCCAGGTTATATGGGTGCTGAAATGAGTCAGTTCCTCCTCCACCCCTTCCTGGGGTAGAAGAAACAGACTTGTTAACTTGTTATATTATATGGGGTAACATAGGTACCAATGGGCCCAAGGTAATAAAAGTCCAATAAATGTTGGTTAAAAATAGGTACTGGGCAAGCATTGTGAAGCCATTTATAGGAATCACCTCATTTAATTCTCACCTTAGCCCATGAGGTAGGTAGTAGATATTCATATTATCTGTACTTTACTGCAGAGTAAAACCTTGGGCTTGGAAAAAGTTCAGTACTTTGCTAGAAGTGTTAGGGCAAAGTTTTTCAGCCTTTGCAATATTAACCTTTTAAGGTTATTCTCTGTTGTGGTGCACTCCCTGGCACTGCAGGATGCTTAGCAGCCTCCCTGGCCTCTGCTCTCTGGAAGCCAGTAGCATCGCTTATTCAAGATGTTGCAACCAAAAATGGCTCCAAACATTGCTAACTGTCCAATGGGGAGAGGGAGGATAAAGTCACCCATAATTTAGAATCACTTCCCCAGATCCGTCATTCATGAGAAGTAGAATCTAAATTTCAACCCTGACATAGTTTGGATCTGTGTCCCCACCCAAATCTCATGTTGAAGTGTAATCCTCACTTTTGGAGGTGGGAGATGATTGGATCACGAGGGTGGATCCTTCATGAATGATTAGCACCACCCCCTCCGTGCTGTTCTCATGATAGTGAGTTATCGCCAGATCTGGTGGTTTCAAGGAGTGTAGCAGCTCCCCGCTCACTCTCTTGCTCCTGTCATGTAAGACAAGCCTGTTTCCCCTTTGCCTTCTGCCATGATTGTAAGTTTCCTGAGGCCTCTCCAGAAGCTGAGCACATGCCAGAATCATGCTTCCTGTGCAGCCTATGGAATTGTAAGCCAATCAAATCTCTTTTCATTATAAATTACCCAGTCTGAGATATTTCTTTATAGCAATGTGAGAACTAATACAAACCCAAACCATTTGAATCTAGACTTGAGAGCCTCTATTCCTTCCCACGCTGCCATGGCAGTTGAAAGGGGGAAAGAAAAGAGAGGGCACTCCATGGGAGAGACAACAAGGAAGGTGTTTCTTGGAAAACTTATGCTTGTGTGGGGCTATAGCGGAGGACATGGTGAAGAGACATTCGCCACAGAAGGAGGAATGACGTTTCAGGCTGTTTAATGGTCCCCATTAGAATCAGTGATGAATGGGTTTCCCATAGAAGCTCAAAATGAGCCTGATATCCTGAGTTTCTGTATCCATGAGAAATGCTTTCTCACTAAATAATGCCTGTGCCCCACACTGCTGATGCAAGCTTGAAGAAGGATGAAAAATAAGAAAGCATCCTTCATTCTATGCAGAAACAAGAAGGAAATGCTAATCTCTTTTCTGACTTTCAAAATAAGGTAATTTTGGAAATTTAAACTCTTTTGGGCAAATGAAATATGCTCACTCGAGTTTGTCGCATTCTGTGATTAGCACCAGCTGCCAAATGTCCCACACGTTTGGGAACGAGGAGCCGTCACCAGTGCTTAATACCAGAGGGATGGTTTATTATATTTATTTTTCATAAAGGCAATAATGTTTTTGACAAAAGAGTTTTCAAGCATGGTTATATTTCTCCAGCCTGGGTAATGGGAAGCTGGGGGCCAATATTGGTCCCGGAATAATCTGAATCCCCTTTCAGTTCTTACATAAAATATGCTGATTCTGTTCTGGCATTTGACATTTTCTTTATAAACTAATTCAGGCCACAAGTGAGCAATTCTTTCAATAACTCATTTTCTTACAGAGAAGTGGTATTTCCTGCAAAGAATCAAACCACAGGTTTCTAGGACTATTTTCCTTTAGGTATAACTGGTTCCTCCCTGACATGGTTAGGTTTTGTGTCCCCACCCAAAGCTCATCTTTAATTGTAATCCCCAGGTGTTGAGGCAGAGACCTGCTGGGAGGTGACTGGATCATGGGGCAGTTTCCCTTATGCTGTTCTCATGTTACTGCATGTGTTCTCATGAGATGTGATGGTTTTATAAGGGGTTCTTCCCCGTTTGCTTTGGACACAGGCTCTCTCACCTGCTGCCACCTAAGACACGCCTGCTTCCCCCTCCACCATGGTTGTAAGTTTCGTGAGGCTTCCCAGCCATGTGAAACTGTGGGTCAATTAAAACTTTTTTCTTTATAAATTACCCAGTCTTGGTTATGTCTTTGAACGGACCAAAACACTCCCCAGCCATTAGGGAGCCTCCTCTGACAGGTACTTTGGTTGGTTTCCCTTGTCCCCCTCCCCCACACCCACACTCTTGCTGGTCATTTCACCATTGATGATGACTCTCTCACCTGGCCATTCTCTGGACTTCCGGAAATGTGTGTCTCTGAGCTAAAGGTGGCCTGCTGCTCTCCGGCTCAGGCGGCAAGGGCTGGTACTTCTTCGGAAGTGTGATGAGAGGCCTGTGTGGAGAGTTGCAGGGTCCTGAGAAGGTTTGCTGCAGCAGTGATGCCTCAGGCCTGAATCCACACTGCTCTGCCCTCCATGTCCCCAGCTTTGGGTTGCAAATGCTCGTTTTTGGATGCTACCTACAGAGCGGACTGGTCAGGTCTGGCACTGTTTTCTAAAGGGCGTGATATAATTTTCTATAGGGAGTCAACGTGCTCCTCCATAGTGCGCCTGTTTTGGCTTTAGGAGGCCTGTGGAGAAAATGATAACAGCCTTCCATTCATCCCAGACCGGCAGATCTGAGTTTTTAGAACTACCCAAAGAAATATTTTAAAAAGTGGCTGGGCACAGTGGCTCA
Organism: Piliocolobus tephrosceles; assembly: GCF_002776525.5. Taxonomy (NCBI): domain Eukaryota; kingdom Metazoa; phylum Chordata; class Mammalia; order Primates; family Cercopithecidae; genus Piliocolobus; species Piliocolobus tephrosceles. The sequence continues at coordinate 175,277,739 of NC_045436.1, read as the reverse complement.
CGCCTGTAATCCCAGCACACTGGGGGGCTGAGGCGGGTGGATCACCTGAGGTCAAAAATTCAAGACTAGCCTGGCCAACATGGCAAAAGCCTGTTTCTACTAAAAATACAAAAATTAGCCGGTCATGGTGGCAGACATCTGTAATCCCAGCTACTCACAAGACTGGGGCAGGAGAATCACTTGAGCCCTAGAGGCAGAGGTTGCAGTGAGCTGAGATCACGCTACTCTACTCCAGCCTGGGCGACAGAGCCAGACTGTCTCCAAATATATATATATATATGTTTGAAAGTCAGTGAATGCCTCACTCACTCATATTTTATTCACCCATTCACTCATTTGTTCATAAAGTATGTCAGGTACTTTGGTAGATTTTTGGTTCAAGCTGCTTCCCTCTAGCAGGGAAGACGGAGGGGTAAAGAAATGATTGGCAGAGTGTGTAATGCATGCTATGGCAGAGGTGCTCAGGTGTCCCAGATAGAGCAACAAGTGTGGCCAGTCACTCAGAGCCTCTGCAGCTTGTTGCTCTTTTCTCCACAGATATGTATAAATGTAATAGTATTTATATATGTATCATATATGTGTGTGTATATATATATCACATGAATATATACTTAATATGTTGTAAGTTCCCTGAGGGCATATCCCATTTTCATATGAATCTAGGCCTGCCAGTAGTATACCCAGCAATATCATCCAGCAGATTTCTGTACTGAAAGAAAGGAGAGGAACAGAAAGAAACAGGGGAGGAATACATTCATCAAGAAATAATGAGTGAAGGTATATTGAATAGATAACTGTGAATGAATGAATAAATGATTAAATAGATGAATGAAGGCTTGTTTAATCTTGTTCATTGAATATCTCATATTAGTTTTTTTTTCTATATCCATCTCTCACTCTGAAATCATATTAGATTTTCAACGTCAAATGTTTGTGTTTCTCTTTTTCAGATGCTGGCACAAATTATTTCAGTATATAGCGAAATAAAATGCTATTTTAAAGTGTCTTACCGAGGAGGTGGTACAGGAATCTGAAAAAGAAAAGAGAAACCTAAATTAAGTTTATGTTTTGTGAACAGGGCCAATGGTTAACAGTTTTTTGATTTACAAATAGAAATTACAAATTGTGACCAGACTTATAGGACATATTTTTCAAGAGATATCTGAACTTTTGCATTGTATATCTCTAGGCTTGTAAAGTAAATAATGAATAACAAATGCATTTTCATGATTTCTCCTACCTTGTTCTTTCTTATGGATGTGTCTCCTAAAACACAAGAAGGAGTACCAGTGAATTTATGGAAAATGTCATCAAGCATTGATTTTATACACACTTACATGAAAATCATTTTGATTTGTAATAATATTGGTGATAATGTCAGTTAAGATTTGTTGAGATCATATGAGATACCCAGAATAATGCTAAACACTTTAGTTACGTGGTCTTATTAAATCCTCACCCTTGTTCTGTTAATGAAGAAACTGACACACAGGGAAGTTAAATGTCTCACCTACACTCACCCAACGAGTAAATCGTAGAATGAAGATTTCATTGCACGTCGTGTGACCCTTATGGTCCCCTTGAAACCACTGATTCTTGTTTAAATTTAATGTGTGTGTGTGTGTGTGTACATACACAATTCAATTTCCTGTCTACCACCTTCATGGGTTATTTCCAAGCAGAGGAAAATAGCATCACAGATTTTTCAAAATTGAATAATTTCTGAAGACCCCCAGAATCCAACTTCTTTATGTTATAGATGAAAAAAACTAAGGACAAACTATGTGGGATAATTTCTTAAGGCCAATTAACCCTAGAAAAAGCCCAAGTAGAGCCTGGAACAGATTTGTCTGAACTTTAGGTTGTTTTATTTCCATAATTCGACTCAATGTAATTATTGAGCTTCTACTCTGAGCTAAACACAGTACTAGGCACTGGGGTAAAAAGACAAATACAATTCGATCCTTCCTGTCAAGGTGCTCCTAGCTGGGGCGTTCACAGGCCAAGCTTCTGGCTCTGGCGATGTGACCGTGAAGATGGCTGGCACTGACCCTGTTGCCACAGGATTTATACCTTAGTGGGTAGACCTGCACTGAAGGCATCATGAACAATCTGATAAGGATTTCAAGTAGAGAAGGACAAAGTACTAAATGAATATGTGGGAGACTTAAGTTAGTCTGGGTTGTCAGAAGAAGGCTCCTTGGAAAAGCAATATTTGATTATCTCTAAAAATGGGCGTGGTGTAATAAATGCTATTTTATATGACTGTAGGGGAATCAGTCAGAAAATGTCTATCTCTTGTTATAGGAGACTTAAACCTCCACTGAATACTGGCTGGGTGGCTTCGCGCTGAGCCTCCTTTGCTTTCCTCATCTGTGAGACAAGGAGGTTGGATTAAATCAGTGATTTTTAACCATGTGCTGAAGAACCCCCTGCGCTCCCTGCTGGAAGTCCCTTGGCGCCTGGACGCAGGGGGACTGGTTACTGGTTCACACCCCATGTCATTAAGGGCTTAACTTCAGCCCACTTTCCACTGCACCTCCTCTTTAGATTCCTCTTGGTGAAAAGTCCCACTGGCACAACACAACACAACACGACACAACACAACACAACCCAATGCAACACAGCACAAACTGGTCTGTATGATTTTAATAGTTCTTCCATATCTAAAATAATTACTTCAAAGAATAAGAATAAAATTACCATTCTTCCTTTCTGTTTTCATTTTTGAAAAACACTTTTGAAATAGGTAGGATTCACTTCTTTGTATGAGTTCCATACGCTGATTGCACACAGAAATAATTGATGTCCTTGGCATTGTGAAAATCCAAAATATGACCCAAGATGTCCTTCAACAACAGCAGCAATCTAGTTAACATTAGATCTTTGACTATTTCAAGGAAATCACAAAAAAGCTTAGGCCACATGATGCTTGCTTAAGGCACAAAATTAGAAAACATAAAATTAATTTCCTTTCATGTTATTGTTTATTGGCTTCACCTCCAGAGCTCCCCGGTGGACCATCTTGTTGCCTGTTGATGGCTTTCCCTGCAAAACTAGATGCTGGCTTTCCAAGAGGTCTTTTTTCACTATATCTATTGGGGATCAATTCAATTCGCTGGAAAAAGAATTCAATAAAGAGACTGAGTTCCTGTAATTTAATAGGAAAATTCCATTTATGGTTTTCAAGAAAACTATCCAGTTTGCTTCAGGGTTGTGAGTGTAGAACAGGACATCTGTCTTCTTTCATTTCATTGATTTATTATTGAGCACGTAGTATATGTCAGGCATGGACTCATTTTTAATATATGTATTGATGTAGGTGTTGGGAGTATAATACCAACAAATAAAGTTGCTATTCCCATGAAACTTACATTCCAGTGGCAGGAGCTAGGAAATACATAAACAAAAATATAAATAAACATTCGCAGGTGATGACAAGCGCTATGCAGAAAATAAAGCAGATTGGAGGACAGCAGGGCACGGAGAGTAGGAGCCGGGGCTACTGTGTTTTAGACTGGTCTGAGGAGGCATCTGTGGTTAGGGGATGAAATCAGAGGCCTGAGGACAGCCAGGGAGCATGTCATGTGAATATCTTGGGAAGGGGATTCCTGACAGAGGAAAACAGCAAGGGCAAAGGTCCTCAGGTGGTGTCAGTTCATTTTCTGTTGCTTAAAACAGAATACTTGAAATTAAGTAAGCCCAAGAACAAAGGGGTGCATGTAATGAGAGCCTTCTTGCTGGTGGGGACTCTGAGGATTGCTAAGATGGTGCAGGACACTAAGTGGCGAGGAGGCTGACTATGCTAATGTGCTAGCTCAGGTCCCTCTTCCTGTTGTCATAAAGATTTTGTGGAACACAAAGATTCTGTGAATTCCTCCCTCCCTTTTAAGATTTCTTTGTAGGATAATATCAGCAATAGTTACAAAAATCCACAGGGCTTTCAGCCGCATCAAATATGCCGACTGGCAAGTGCTGATACCATGAGCTTCACTTAATCATTGTTTAGCTAACCACAATCCTTCAAAGTAAGAGGTCAAGGTGAACTTAAGGAACTTTGCAAGTGAAAGAAACAGGATTGAACAAGCAAAGTAACTTGTTTACCGTTTTACAGCTTTGATGGTAATTCAGATAATTCCAGCAAGTTTCTTAAAATCTGGGGGCCTTATTTAATAAAGCAATAATAACTCAAGTATTTGTGATATTTAAAGGAGGGTGAGCTTTGGAGCTGAATTTGTTAAGATTGAATCTTGATTCTGTTCATACTATGGGCAGGATCATGGCAAGTGCTTAACAAATGTTTAGAAATAAACAAATGGATTGAGGAGTGAATGAATTTCCCCATCTGGAGAAGTAAGAAGTGCTTTATTTATACTTCATGGAAATTCATGTGTGCAATAAATGAATTGATGAACTTCAAGGCATGGTTCTTAATGCACAGCTGCAGTTACTACTATAATTATGGTATGAAAAATTAGAGGGAAAATGGGAATTTACCCTCCTAATGAAGTACACAAATATTCTAAAATGCTAGGGAAAGTTCTCTGTCAAACAAGAGAACCCAAACAGTTGTTTGAAGTCTTCCCCATTCCAGTTTACTCTTGGAGAAGCCCGGCATGCTCGCCACCTGGTGGTCATAAGGTGTAATCAGCACCATTTGCCCAGAGACTCATTTGCTTTGCAGTCTTAGGACAGATCTCACGAAGTAACTACTTTTGGGGTGGTAATGTACTGAGGTGGGCATAGCAAGGTTGCAGAATCCGATGCACCGTGGTTTAACTGTTTCCACCACAACTTATTATGGTGAAGCCATGAAGACATTGTCAATATCACCGTGTTCTGGGAGGGTTAAAGTAAGGCCTCTTGGAGAAGGAAAAAAGTTAAGAGATCGTTCTTTGGAGTGGCTGGTGCCAGGTTGCAATGGATGGTTGTTAAGCTTTCAGGAATTCTGTGAACTGGCTTTAGATACAACCATTATTAAAAATACATTACATAGGCCGGGTGCGTTGGCTCACGGGGTCAGGAGATCGAAACCATCCTGGCTAACACGGTGAAACCCCATCTCTAATAAAAAAAAACACAAAAATTAGCCGGGCGTGGTGGCGGGCGCCTGTAGTCCCAGCCACTCCGGAGGCTGAGGCAGGAGAATGGCTTGAACCCGGGAGGCGGAGCTTGCAGTGAGCCGAGATCGCGCCACTGCACTCCAGCCTGGGCGACAGAGCCAGACTCCGTCTAAAAAAACAAACAAACAAAAAGCTACATAAACGCACACTTAAGTTACAGTAGCCCCCCCCGGCTTATCCTAAGGCAAAATGTTCCAAGACTCATGATGGATGTCTGAAACTGAGGATAGTAATAAACCCTATATATCCTATGCTTTTCCTAAATATACAGACCTATGATAAAGGTGATACGTGACAGCAAAACAAGCACACTTTTTTTTCCTTCTTCCCAATTTCACGGATAGAAGATTCATTTTTATTTTAGATCCCAGTAACCTCAGCATACAATATTTTTTCTTTCCTTTTCAAGTTGAGAACTTCCACCTTTTCACTTAAAGGAATCGCTTTACATCTTCTCTTTGGCAAATCAGAACTGTCAGCATCACTACTCTTGCACTTTGGAACCATTATTAGGTAGAGTAAGGGTGACTTGAACCCAAGCACTGCGATTCGGCGGATCTGATGGGCGGGACGGCTGCAGAGCAACTCACAGGTGGATAATGGACACAGCGCAACGGAAACACTGGACAAAGAAGTGATTCCAGTGGGACCGCTCAGGATTTCATCGTGCCGCTCAGAGATAGCGTGCAAATTAACTTTTATGAATTACGTATTTCTGGAATTTGCCACTTGATATTTTTAGACCTCAGTTGACCATGGGTAACTGAAACTGTGGAAAGTGAAACTGAGGATAAGGAGGACTTCTGTATTTGTTTTTCACTTAGCTACTGTTCAATTTGTGGTAAATATATGCAATAACCCCCGCCCTTTTTTTGAGACCAAGTCTGGCTCTGTTGCCCACGCTGGAGTGCAGTGGTGTGGTCTTAGCTCACTGCAACCTCTGTTTCTTGATTCCTGCCTCAGTCTCCCAAGTAGCTGGGATTACAGGTGTGCACCACCATGCCTGGCTAAGTTTTTTTGTATTATTATTATTATTTTTCAGTAGAGATGGGGTTTTACCATGTTGCCCAGGTTCCTGAGTCGTCTCAAACTCCTGGGCTCAAATGATCCACTGGCCTCAGCTTCCAAAAGTGCTGAGGTTACAGGCATGAGCCACCACCCCCGCCTGTAATACCCTTTAACTATGAAATACAATCATGCAAATCAACACTTTCAGAAATAGAACATAAGTATAATGTTCTGTAATTAGAGATGCAGACTTGGGACGAAATTGGATAAACTTGGTCTCAATCAAAAATTTTATTGTGTCTAAGAGCTTTATGATTTATGAAAGCAAACCATTAGGATATGGTGTCCTGATGATTATTTATGGGAGAGTCCAAAGAAGCAACTTACACACCAAGAGGCTAAAAATATGTATTTGGCAAGGCCACTTTGAGAAACCTCTCCAACTCTGCTGAAACTTTCAGGAATTAATCGCAGCAGTACATTGCCGAAACCATTGTTCAGATTGCAACGGGAAGGAATTAAGTTAGGCAAAGCCAAGGATGTGAGAGAAACCTGCCTGCTCTAACAGCTCCTCAAAGAAGGTCGGAAAGTGCATTTTCTGAGGGATGTGTACTTCTGCTGCTTCATGCTGGGGTTAGTGAGAGACGTGGGATAGAAACATTTTTCCGAAACAAGCCTGGGAGATCTTTTCCCCTGATATCGGTGTCTCAGGGAATGGAGGAAGGGAGAGGAGGGGATGATGTGGGCAGTGGGATGGCTGGATTTGTATGTATGAATCATATCCTTAAATTCACAAAATGCTGGACCACTGAGTTCTACTGTGTTTCTACAGATGGGATATTAAGGCCCAGCAAAGGAATATGATATGCCTAAACTCAGAAAGGGACAAATGGGGCCAGAAGTCACCCAGGCTTCTTGACTTGCCTCTCTACAGGCCCTCACCTAATAGGAATGTGTGACTGAGGCCACAGGCTCATCTCCAGGTGCTTCTAGGACACCATACTAAGAGGTAATGCTTATCCAATGAACTATTAAAATGGGCTAAATTGCAGATTTAATTTGACAAGTATTTGCTATGCATCTGATACAGGAAACAGAAAGAAATTACTTAGGCAGATAGTGAGGGCAAAAGAGTCCCCAGCAGAACTTCCTTTCTTTTTTTTTTTTTTTTTTGAGACGGAGTCTCGCTCTGTCGCCCAGGCTGGAGTGTGGTGGCTGGATCTCAGCTCACTGCAAGCTCCGCCTCCCGGGTTTACGCCATTCTCCTGCCTCAGCCTCCGGGTAGCTGGGACTACAGGCGCCCACCACCGCGCCCGGCTAGTTTTTTGTATTTTTTTAGTAGAGACGGGGTTTCACCATGTTAGCCAGAGATGGTCTCCATCTCCTGACCTTGTGATCCGCCCGTCTCGGCCTCCCAAAGTGCTGGGATTACAGGCTTGAGCCACCGCGCCCGGCCCAGAACTTCCTTTCTAAAAAAAACAGCCCAAGAAATCATTTCTTTTCCAACAGAGCAGCCTGAAAGATCGAGCTGCGAACATAGATAAGGAAGTTGGAAGCTTGCAGGGGGTGTGGTGGGGAGGCCTGCAGCTATACCAATAAAAAAGGGCTGCCTTGGGGCCAGGCATGTCTGCCATGGAATCTTCGTCTTCCCTTTTTCGTCAGTACATGTATAGTAAGAAAGAAATGCGCAATATGGAAAAGCTCAGGCTGAGAACCTATCTGCATAATAAGATTGAGGCAGGAGAATGGCGTGAACCCGGGAGGCGGAGCTTGCAGTGAGCTGAGATCACGCCACTGCACTCCAGCCTGGGCGACAGAGCGAGACTCCGTCTCAAAAAAAGAAAAAAAAAAAAAAAAAAAAAAAAGATTGAGG
>NC_045436.1:175247692-175264735 GCF_002776525.5 Piliocolobus tephrosceles | reverse complement strand
AGTGTTGAGCACATAAGAGGTTTTAAATATTATTGTTTGAATTATGATGAAATAAGGTATATTCCCCCTCTAGGTGAAACTGCCTTTGCAAAGATCAGTGAGAGAATTATATATATATATATTTTTAAGACTGAGTCTTACTCTGTCACCCAGGCTGGAGTGCAGTGGTGTGATGTTGGCTCACTGCAACCTCCGCCTCCCAGGTTCAAGCAATTCTCCTGCCTCAACCTCCCGAGTAGCTGGGATGACAGCACGCCGGGCTAATTTTTTGTACTTTTTAATTTTTTAGTACAGACAGGGTTTCACCGTGTTAGCCAGGATGGTCTCGATCTCCTGACCTTGTGATCCGCCTGCCTCAGCCTCCCAAAGTGCTGGGATTAGAGGCGTGAGCCACTGCGCCCGGGCGAGAATTACATTAATAGTAAGCTGAGTTAACTCACGCCCCATCTTGTCTTTCCCTTAATTACTCCTGGGCTATTGGGCAAAGCTAACTTTGGAAGACATTCAGGTTATAGTTTAAATAATAATAGGCCTTGCCCCAAAGTCCACCACTTTTGTAAAGCTAATGGGAAGCCATCAGGCTGGGGAGATGAGAATAGCCTGAGTCCAGCTAAGGCGCAGACATAAACGATTGTCAGCCATTATTCCCGAGGTTATAAGACATGCAATTTCCCCAGTTATTCCTGAAAATAACACCACTATTGTAGATTGACCTTTGGAGATGTCTTTCCCGGTTTTTTGCATGCATGTCTGACATCCATGGTTCCACCTAAACCCAATGGCTCCACCTTACCGCCAACCCCTTTCCTGTGGCCCCACCCAGAAGCAATTCACCTGCTGGAAGACAGCTTCAAACCCCTATGATTTCATCTCCACCCCAACCAATCAGCAGCAAGCACCTGTTACCTGCCCTCCCATCCCTTCCCCCAAACTGCCTTTGAAAACCCCTAACCTGTGAGCTTTGAATGAGATGATTTGAGTATGAACATCTCCCACGTGGTGTGGCCAGCCTCGTGTCTATTAAACTCTTTCTCTATGGCAGTGCCCTGGTCTCTCTTTATGCAGTAGGCAGGAAGAACCCTTCGGGTGGTTACATGTGTGCCCATTTTCATCCTGCATTATAATATTCTCTATCCTTTCCATACAAGCAGCTTTTACTAGAGCAATTTCATGTTTATTATTAATGGCCTTTTCTTCACATTGTGATGTAGGATATGGCATTAGAAAAACTAAGTAGAGAAGAGACAGGGCAAGCTTATCACTGTCCATCCCTTCCCCAGGGACTGGCAGGAAGGGGAGGGAGAGCATGCAGGGGCGGAAGCATTTACGTTCACAAGCTGTCTGTAGATGTGGCTTTCATAGATTGAGGAATATCCGCCCCAAACAATGGATCATTTATAACCCCCGAGACACTACTCAGAATAGGAAATGTACCGTGAACCTAGAAATGATACTAATATATGAGCCAATCTAGGCTTTTCTAAAATGTGTTCTAAGGAGCATGGGCCAAACAATGTGATCCAAGAAAAAACAGGTTCCATGGACACTTCAGTTACAATGCTCCATGCCATATCCCCGTCTTGGAGATCTACAATGCTCTAAAAACTTGGGCAGTAAAGAGATCTGTTTATTTTTGTTTAACTCAGTGTTTCTCAAGATTAGTGCATCTGGAGTTTCCCTTTTATTTGTTTTATTTTATTTTTTTCTGATACGGAGTCTTGCTCTGTTGCCCAGACTGGAGTGCAGTGGCACAATCTCGGCTCACTGCAACCTCTGCCTCCCAGGGTCAGGCAATTGTCCTGCCTCAGCCTCCCGAGTAGCTGGGACTACATGTGCACATCATGACGCCCAGCTAATTTTTTGTATTTTTAGTAGAGATGGGGTGTCACCATGTTGGCCAGGCTGGTCTCAAACTCCTAACCTCAGGAGATCCGCCTGCCTCGGCCTCCCGAAATGCTGGGATTACAGGTGTGAGCCACCGTGCTTGGCCTTCCGTTTTATTTAATATGATTCTCTACATCTCACCCAATTAATTTCAGATAACTGTACTTTGAGCTACTTAGAGCTTCATTCATTTCATCTTAGAGCAAGGACCAATGGGAGGATGTTGTAGGAAGACATTGTTCCTCATATTTTGCTGAAAGTAAAGAGTTGGGGCTTCTTAAAGGTAGGGTGTGCTTCCTGGGAAGGGGGTGAGGCTCTTGACCAACTCAGTTATCTGTGAGGGATGCTATGCATCAGTTACAACGAGGGGCTGGATTGTGGAGATGCTGCTATTTTAAAACTTTTGATTAAATATACCAAATAACCCTTCCATTCTGCTGGCTTGCACATAAGACATGAAGGTACAGAGGCTGCTTGTCCCAGTTTACCCCAGATGTCTCTGGTTTTAATTTGGAATGTCCTACTTCTGAAGAACCCCTCCATCCAGAGCAAACTGGGATGGTTGATTCCAGTGAACACCCCAACATTACAAGGAAAATAAAAAATGCTTTTCATTATGCATGTACCTCAAGCCGTTTTGAAATGGTTTCATGGGGAAGGCCATATTTTGCCTATGTTAAAGGCAGTTCTTGTACATTGCAATTCTATTGGGGAATTATTATTTGGGAGATATAAATTTTCTGGACCTTCCTTTATTAAATACCTTGTTCTTCAGTCTCCTGTTTCTGCCTACTTTATATTTCTCTATCAGAAAATAAATTTGTTACATCAAGCAGTTACAGATTCCTTTTCTTTTCTCTGAGCTGTATTATTTTTCTTGTGTGGTGGTGAGACCAAATGCTGTCCTGTAGTTCAATTAGTGAGTGATTTCATGAAGTTAATAATGTTAACTTTGAGTGAGCATTATATCAATGTCTCTGTTACTTTTGAGCCATGTGTTGTGGCTGAAATACATTTACATGTAAAATGCTAGGGGAATAATATTACATTTATTTCTGATGAATTCTGCAACCTCAGGCGTGTTATTTCTGCAAAGGATAGAAAATACCAAATTTCGTCGTTATTGCAATATTGTGTGTTGCCAAGTTCTGCCACTAGGGAGCAGTATCATCTATCAACTCACTCTGGCACTGACTGCGCTTTGTATAGTCTCGATGAATGGGATGTTCGTTACCAAATGAGAGGGAGAGTTTGCAGAAAGCATTTTATACACTAGCAAATACAGAAAACCCTGGCAACGTTACCATAGTGGAATAAACCTTGGCTCTGGTCTTGTGACTACTTGCTGATGGCCTTGAGCAAGCCACTTCCCTTGCTAAGCTTCCTTGTGTAAAATGAGGGAATTGACCCAGATTAAACTCATTTCTGATTCTAATTTCTTCAGCATCTAAACTTGTCTAAAAGCAAACTAGTATAAAGGTCTTTTGATGGCATTTTGTGGAATTCTACTTTGCTTCTTTTCAGTCAGCTTATGTTTCTGGATATACAGGTTCACTAGCCTATGCATAATTCTCTCTTTTATTTTCCTTCTTTTCTTGGAGGCATATTGTTTTTCTTTATAAATTCATTCTTGTATATGTATGCTTGTCACCTCAAAGGAAATTGGCTGAGAGTTTGTGCTTGGTTCACATCTACGGCAAAGAGAAAATGCAATTTAGCTTCCTTTATTCTCAGCTTTGGTTTCTCTAGAAAAATAAGCCACACTGTATTTGAAAATTATAGCTATCCCTATCTGAAAATAAGATGATTTCTTCTAGATCTATGGTTAATGCTAGTGGTTTGTCACACACAACTTGTATTCTAAATACTTTGCCCCCAAATAAACTTTTACCTATTTTTAGGAGTGAAAAACAAAAAGTCAAGCTTTAGGGAAGATAAGTTCTTGAAATCTGACAGTTTACAGATAATGTCAGAATATGATTGCAAGAAAAATGACATAAAATGTACATTAACATAAATCTATAACTGCTCAACTTGATGAAAAATATCACCATAAAATTCTGCCATTACTGAATCAACCGATTTTTTATGACATTTTTGTGAGAGTGAATAAATTATCTGAGAATGTGTTTGCATCAAAAATACAGAATTTTGTAATAAACACATAAATCATCCAAGCATTTTTCAGCAAGATGCCTGATCTGAAAATGGGGGGCATTCATATTAATTTCCCCCCTTCCAGCCTCGTTCTAGATATGGTACCTGAGAGCTCTGGATGGTAATGGGGAACCATCAGTGATGGAAATGTAGGCGAGGATGCTCTACATAAAATAACTCCTCTTGAAGAAGTCTTCTATGCAACCTGTCCCATCCGCAAAAGCCTCAACCTCTCTGAGCCTTGCTTTCACTGAAGTCCTCTTTGCAGTTGTGGCCTCAGTTTACAGTGGAGTCTGCTTTACACAACGCTCATATTTTTGTAGTCATGGGACCTAACATTCGCTATAAAACAGAGCACTAACTCAATCCTGAAAGATGTGTTTTCCTTGCTCTCTCTGAGGAACTGGTTTGTTTCTTGTAATGGGAAATTCGTATCACATAAGGAAGCTTGATTCCCTTTTTGCTTAGACTATCACGTAGCTCAGAGGCAAATTAACTGTTTAATTGTAGTAGAATTTAGTGATGTGTGCCTGAGGATCTTACATTTTATCTTTATTTTAATTATGTCATCTATGTAGATTTTCTTCTATTTTATTGTTCAAGCTTTTATTAACTAATATCTTTGTGAACTGAGGCAAAGGGTAAACATACAGATAGAGAGGTAAACAGACATATTGATATGTGGAATAATGGTCGAAGAAATTTCTGCAGTCAAAGAAGTGAGGGTGGATGCCCATAGTGAACTGTAAATAAGATGGCAATTATGAAGGTCATTTCTCATCTGATTTCTCTCCAGGACTCATTTCTTCATGAATGGCTACAAAGCATATTATTATGACTGAGGTCATTTTTGCAACAGTTGATTGTGGTCTGGTCTGTGATCCCTCTATGCTTCCCATCCCTTTCTCTGTTAAGAGGAGTGAAAATACTTTATATATTTCAGCAGGTGTTGTTCTTTAATGTGCTGGTTAAAGAAAAGGATAAGGGGCGGGGCGCGGTGGCTCACGCCTGTAATCCCAACATTTTGGGAGGCCGAGGCGGGCGGATCACGAGGTCAGGAGATCGAGACCATCCTGGCTAACACAGTGAAACCCCGTATCTACTAAAAATACAAAAAAAATTAGCCGGGGGAGGTGGCGGGCGTCTGTAGTCCCAGCTACTGGGGAGGCTGAGAAAGAAGAATGGCGTGAACCCGGGAGGCGGAGCTTGCAGTGAGCTGAGATCGCCCACTGCACTCCAGCCTGGGTGACAGAGCGAGACTCCATCTCAAAAAAAAAAAAAAAAAAAAAAGGGGGAGAAGGGCCAGGTGTAGTGGCTCACGCCTGTTAATCCCAGCATTTTGGGAGGCCTAGGTGGGTGGATCACGAGGTCAGGAGTTAGAGACCAGCCTGACCAACATGGTGAAAGCTAAAAATACAAAAATTAGCGGGGCGTGGTGGTGGGCATCTGTAATCCCAGCTACTCAGGAAGCTGGGGCAGGAGAATCTCTTGAGCCAGGGAGGCGGAGGTTGCACTGAGCCAAGATCAGGCCACTGCACTCCAGCCTGGGTAACAGAGTGAGACTCCGTCTCAAAAAAAAGAAAAAAAGAAAAGAAAAATTAATAAAATAAATAAATAAATAAATAAATAAATAAATAAATAAATAAATAAAAGGAGAACTCAGGTTAGGGGTCTTACTTAAGGTCAGACAGCCTGGGAGTGTGCCTTAGGTTTTGGCTACTCTCCCTCCCCTTTTCACTGCCCTGGCACTTCCTGCTATGAGTGTCTTCATTTGCCCTCCAGACCCTCCCTCCACCTTCACCTTCCTCTACACTGCTTTCTGCCTGGTGACACTGACCAGTAGGGACACACAGGTCCCTGTCCTCTCGTTTCTAGTTAGGTTTAGCCATTGGGAAGTCCCAGGAGGAGGTCACAGAGAGGTTGGAGGGAGATGTGGGGCGTTTACTCCCTTGGCCCCCTCCCCAAGAACTCTGCCTGGGCTGGTGGTGTCCCAGGACCAGTGGTCACGGCTCCCCTCCAGGCAGTGTGCTCCTTGTAGTTTTCAGTCACTGTTCCCTCATCCCTCTTAACCTAGGAGTGGGGCCAACCCTGCTGGTGTCAGCCATGGTTCTTTATTCTTCCCCCTATCCCACACTCACCTGGTAAGTAGTTGCTTTGCCATACATTTCCTTCAATTATCCTAATTTGAGTGTGCTGTCTATTGCCTGTTGGGACCCTAACTGGTACACTTTTCCATTAAAGAAAAGATGGCGCTAGTAATACATTATAGACAATAACATTAGACACATGAAAGGTGAATTTGATATGTTTCAGTTAATGGGTAAAGTGAATCTTGGCATTGTCATCTTTTCCAATCAAGCATCATAAAAGGAGATAGGGGCATGGGGGAAAATGATGAGAGAAGCTAAAATGGATACAATACCATTAAATGTCTGGCTTATCTTCCATTTATGCTTCTAGCACTACTGAAATTGATTATTTGCTTTCAGGCTCGTACCTGTATTTTCGTCTTCAAATTGAGTTGTTTTGCCTCAAGCCTTAAAATCTGTTTTCATATTAATTAATCAATGTTTTAAAATTAGATTTCTATCTTGTGACTTTTCTGAGGGTATGCTTGGAGAGATAACATGATTATATATTTAATGCAATCCATATGTTTCAAAACAATTCATTTCCAAAATTGCACAACAAAGAATGTGAATTTTTACAATCAATTTCTTCATCAAGAAGGAAGGCAATAAAAAGACATAAAGTGTGTGAGACTGTGTCTAAAATTAGTAGTTATTTCCTGAAGTGTTATTCAATAGATCGCCTTGTGTAAGGTCACCCATGACCACAAACAGCAATGCAAGATGATCTTAGAAGCAAAATACTATTTCCATACTTACATTTTACACTTTGAGTGACATGACCTTACCTTTAATGTTTTGGCTTCTGATGTCCTTGGAAATGGGCTTGTCCACCTGTACAAGACAATGTGGCACCATTATCTCTTCACTTGTGACTATGACCCCATCTGATGTCTTGACAAGTCTGTGGTTAGGTTCCCAAGGATAAACCCATAAGTCCCCGGGCTCTCTGGTTTTCAGTGTATGGTTGACTGTCAGCAAACACGTATAAATACATGCACCTCTGCCAGTGAAGGGTGCGGTGGCCTGAGTAGTGTTTGGTATAACAACACGCGGGGTTGAGAACCAATCCTGCCTCTATTGCTGGCTTTGGAAAACACATTGAGTATATTATGAACTTCAGATTTTTCATCTTTATCATAGGAAAAATGCTCATCATTCATGTCCCTGAGTTAACATAATGATCCATCTATGGGATCAGGTACATGAAAGCAATGAGGCAGGCAGGTCAGGGTATGGCCTCATGGGAAGGCCTGGGTTGGGATTTCACTTCCAGCTCGTGCTCACTCTGAGAACATGGCAAATTACTTAGCCTCAGTTTCCTGAGGTTCAGTTTCCTCATCTGTGAAATGGAGGTAACAAAGGCACTGATACCTTTTTGAGGATGGGAGGATAACACAGAACACAGCATGCACTGTGCCAAGAACATAGGTGTCGCTAACCACACTGAATACATGTATCACTATTAATATTATTAAAGACATTAGTGAACTATTAAGGGGTACCCAACTGGAAGACATAAGAGTGAACAAGATGAAGATCATAAAGGGTTCCCTATGTCTTTGAAAACCTTTAAGCCTAGGTTAATATTAATATTAGGGTTTTAGTATTAGTCTTTATTGGCACCAGGTTGAGTTGGGCAAGGTGGGTCAGGGGTTCGTTGAATCCCCTGTTACCTCTTATCCTCTGTGGAACATTGGACCACAGTATTTATGCCTGGAAAGGGCACGGCCCTTCTTCTTTTGATTATATCTAGTTAGGGGTTGAGTGTTGGTTGGATTTTTTTTTTCTTTATCGTGGCTATTGTTTTCTTCATTGCATCATCAGCTTCCAATTTCCAGGGTTACCTTGTGGGGACTGGGGTGCTGGATTTTTGTTTTCAATATTCTTGTGCACCTTGATCTTTTAGTCTTCCCTGTGTGCCTGCTCCACAGATCGAGTTTCTCTCGATGCTCATGCCCCACCCTGCGTTGCTAGCTTGGTCATGGAGGCAGGAGAAGTTTCCGTTGTCTTCACCTTAGGTGGGATTTGCTACCTTAGGTGGGACTGCTCCAAGCAGTCCCAAGAAGCAGTATTAGTACAGGATTCCCTGGCCCAGGAATATTTCCTATCCCTTCCCTGGGGCAATTCCCAATTTCTATCAAATAAATATTTACTAGTACCCACTAATATATCTGTGGAAATGCTAGATTATGAGGGAACAAAGAGAAATACCAACTTGGATTCACAGATACATTGTAACAGATTTTTCAGTTTGGGTACTATTGAGAATTGAGATTTGGGGCTGGAAAATTCTTGTGCCTTGTAGGATGCTTAGTAACGTCTCTGTCTTCTACCCACTAGATGTCAGTAGCACTCAGTCGTGACAACCAAAAATGTCACCAGGCTTTGTCAAAAGTCCCTTATGCGGGGGGGGGGGGGGGCAAAAACTTTCCACGGAGAACCACTGATCATAATGCAACATGTACCAGGTGTGGAAGACTGCATCATATGGCTTCCTTCGTAAGACTCCTCCAAAGGCACTGGCTACGTTCAGAGATGCAGGTCTGCGTGCGTTTGCACCCTGTGCTCACCTCCATCTGACCACTTCCTAGAACATGGAAACTGCCCATCTGGGTCACTGCCTCCTTCCTTAGACTGTGGGCACTGGCTCACCATCTTACCCCCATTGCTAAGCACAGTGCTAGGTACACAGCACCTGCTCAGTAAGTAGAAGGATGGGTAGTGGTTTAGGGCAAGACAGTTGTAACCCACCGAAGCAGTCTCGACAAGATCTTGCCTTTGTAAAAATTATTGAAGATCCATTTCTTTTTTTCTTTCTATTTTTTTTTTCTTTGAGACAGGGTCTCACTCTGTCGCTCAGGCTGGAGTTCACTCTGTCACCCAGGCTGGAATGCAGTGGCACAATTACAGCTCACCACAGCCTTGACCTCCCGGGCTCGAGCAATCCTTCCACTTTAGCCTCCCAAGTAGCTGGGACTACAGGCATGCATCACCATGCCCAGCTAATTTTTGTACTTTTTGTAGAGATGGGGTTTTACCATGTTATCCAGGCTGGTCTTAAACTTCTGGGCTCAAGCAATCCACCTGCCTCAGCCTCCCAAAACGTAGTGACTACAAGTGTGAGCCATCACACCTGGCTGAAGATCCATTTTACAGATAATCTCAACATAAATGTGCAGAACTAGTAAGAATCAACTCCGAGGAATGAGATTGTCACAAAAAAAGATAATCTGATTGCCATAAATATTTGATGTTTACAACACTGATTACAAAAGTTAAACTCCTCCCCCCCTTTTTCTTTCTGAGACAAGTTCTTGTTCTGTCACCCAGGCTAGAGTGAAGTGGCACGATCATGGCTCACTGCAGCCTCGATCTCCCAGGCTCAGGTGATCCTCCCATCTCAGCCCCCAGAGTAGCTGGGACTATAGGCGTGTGCCCCCATGCCCACCTATTTTTAATTTTTCATTTTTTTTTTAGAGATGAGATGTTTCTCTGTTACTCAGGCTGCTATTGAGCTCTGGGGTCAAGGAATTCACCCACCTCAGCTTCCCAGAATGTTGGGATTAGGGGCATCAACTACTGCACTTGGCTAAAACTCCCTCGTTATCTGAACTGAGGCCAAACACTTGTTGAATTTATGAGACAATTCCCCTCTGAAATTTTGCTCACCTTGCCCTATCCTTTCTCCTCACATGATTTCATTTGAGTTAATGTGCTGAAATTGTAGTTCCACCTGCAAAGTGATCTAGCCAAAGGAAGAAACTTGTTTTTAACAGGAAGCTACAAAGATGATTTGAAGGAATAGAAAGTGTAAGAATAAAGGCTTACATCCTGGCATAGTTGTTTTTAAAAAAATCAAATGAGAATTATTCTTTGTAAAAAAAAATTATATTCATGAAGCCTTACCTATATAAAAAGGGACTGTCAGTCATTTACAGGGAAAGTTCAGCTCAACTTTTTAGTTCAGCGTTCTCTACTTTATAACCAGACCAGAACTGTGTCTTCAGTCACTGGTCCAATCTCTCTGGAATTCTCGTTCCTTGGCCACGCTTTATGCTCTGGTCATGAGTGTCCTGAAATGCTGCCCTCCCTCTCAGACAGCCCCTGGGGGACTGCCCTAGATGCAGATCTTGATGATAGCAGCAAATAGTAGCAGGAAAATAGCAGAATTTTGAAGGCCAGACTGAGAAAGTCTTCTCTGTGAACAGAAGTTGAACTGGGGAAAGACTGGGTCTCTTTTCCTACTAAACAGTTATTTATTTTTAAAGCTTGAGTTCAAATGATTGAAAGTATGTTATTTTCCATTCATTTAACCAGTATCTATTGAGAACCTCTTACAAAGGCACCATGCTAGGTGTGGAGGCTAAAATAGCACCTGACCTCATAGAGATGTCCTCTATGGACAGATTTGCTTTATGCTTCAGGCTGGAAGCACAAAGATGCATTTCTTGGGTCTTACTGAACATCCATTTCTTTTCTTTTTCTTTTTTTTTTTTTTTGAGACAGGGTCTCACTCTGTTGCCCAGGCTGAAGTTCAGTGGTGCTATCTCAGCTCACTGCAGCCTTGACCTCCCAGGCTCAAATGATCCTCCCACCTCAGCCTATGTGCTGGAAGCACATGGAAATAGTGTTTTCTATGTATTACTACAACAGCGATGGGATTTTATAGGTAAGACCATGAAGGCTCAGAGAGGGTGAGTAACAGACCCAAAGGCACACAGTTTATAAAATTTGAGCCATTAAAATGGGAGTGATATTCATCTTTCGAGTTTTGTTTTTGTTTTTGTTTTTGAGATGGAGTCTCACACAGTCGCCAGACTGGAGTGCAGTGGCATGATCTCGGTTCACTGCAACCTCTGCCTCCCAGGTTCAAGTGATTCTCTTGTCTCAGCCTCCAGAGTAGCAGGGATTACAGGCGTCCGCCACCACACCTGGCTAATTTTTGTATTTTTAGTAGAAATGGGATTTCACCATGTTGGTCAGGCGGGTCTCGAACTCCTGACCTTGTGATCCTCCCACGTTGGCCTCCCAAAATGCTAGGATTATAGGAGTGAGCCATCACCCCTCCGCAAGATTGTTTTAAGGATTAAATTTCATTTGATTCTTTTAATCCAATCTCTACTGAGGATTTCTTTCCTTGATCTTCCTTGTCCTGCATTATCACGATTTTTTGAAGCACACTTCCTTATCTACTGTCTATCTATTGTGTATTTATTTATCACTGGTCTCCTACCAGTGATACTAGCATGTATGTTTCACGAGCACAGGGAACTGGCCATTCATGGATATGTCTTTAGAGTCTATAATTGTGTCTGATCCTAGCAGGCACCGATGACAGTTCTTGAATGAATTTGTTGAGTGAATGATTGAAGTGTTTAGCTTCAATCATTGTTGTGCCCGTGTAAAAAGGAAGTGTTTGATTTTTCATCACTCATCTTGTTCCTTCAGTCTCTATCAGATATCTTCTGTGTAAATGGTTGGTGTTGCCTGGTAAAATTTGTAATTTCATTTTTCTGTCCAAATTAACAGAAGCCCTCAAGTTAAACAGACAATGTGAATATGTAATATGTGAGGAATATTCAAAAGCATGTTAATACTCATTAATAACTGTAGTGCAAACTAAAAAAGAATAGTGAAATCCCTGTTTAAAAAATACTACTGAAAAAGTAATAGCCAGTTTTGGTGATATTTCTAAGAGGTGGACCTTCCTAAACAGAGTTTCTGGGAGGGTAAATGGAAACAATTTTTTAGAAAGGAAATTTTACAATACATACTAAAAGGCTTTAAAATGTCTTCACTCAATGGTTTAGTAAAATAATTGAAAATCCCGTAATGGGTTATACTTTATCTATAAAAATTATGCCTGTGAATGCTTGTTTATCACATGGGAAATTGTTTTATGCCAGAACTTAATGTGAGAAGAAAAATAATGCAGGTATATGCTGAACAATGAGACTTCCCTTGTATGACAGATATGTGCATAGAAAATACTGACAATGGCCAGCTGCGGTGGCTCACCCTCATAATCCCAGCACTTTGGGAGGCCAAGGCGGGTGCATCACTAGGTCAGGATTTCGAGACCAGCCTGACCAACATGGTGAAATCCCATCTCTAATTAAAATACAAAAATTAGCCCGGCGTGGTGACGTGCACCTGTAATCCCAGCTACTCAGGAGGCTGAAGCAGGAGAATCGCTTGAACCTGGGAGGCAGAAGATGCAGTGAGCTGACAATGAGCCACTGCACTCTAGCCTGGGTGACATAGCGAAACTCTGTCTCAAAAAAAAAAAAAAAAAAAAAAACTGATAATGAAGTGTACCAAAATGCTATGACCAATAATTGCAATTCCAGGGGGTGATCATTTGTATTTTATGCCTTTCTGGATTAAGAAAATTAAGTGTTAGCAAATGTTTTATTAAAAATAAAATTCTATGTATGCATTTAGGGCATTTGCATTTACTAGTTCTTTTTCTTTTCTTTTCTTTCTTTTTTTTTTTTTTTGAGACGAGTCTCACTCTGGCACCCAAGCTGGAGTGCAGTGGTGCAAAATTATCTTTTGTAGCTTCCAAACAGCATTTTGAAATAAGCATTGTAGGATTTTCTGTTTTCTCCTGTTTGGCAGATAAAATTACAAGGAGGCTTAGAGAGGTTTCATGACTTACTTATTACCTCCCCACTCATGACTTACTTATTACCTCAACCACATTGGGCTGAGATGCTGGGCAAAATCTTACATTATGATCAGAAAGATTTGAGTTCATGTTCTTTCTCTGGAGAGTGCGATGAGCGTTAGCTGAGGTGCATGTGAAAGTCCTTAGCCTGCTCTCTGGCTCACAATCTTCAACACATCTGAATTTCCTCCTTTCTAGAGGCAGGGCCATGATGCTATCAGGCATAAGAGTCACCTCCCATCCACCTCAACGTGCTTGACCTGCTCTTTCCCTAATGAGATGGCCTGGGGGACAGGAGATGCGGCAGTTTCTGGCTGGTTAGGAAGAGCCCTACGCATGTTTGGGTCACAAGGTCCAGCCTTTACTCACTCTTTCCAACCTCGTCTGTGTGTTCCAGGTCTGCTGTCCAATGGGGATAGAGGTCCTGGTGTCTAACGGAAGGGGAGTGTTCATTGCGACTTTGAAATAGCGTGTATCTGTGCAAACAGAAACATACGGAAGTCATACCTTACGTGGACTCAGCACACTACAATTTCCAAAGTATTTGCACATCTACAAACTCACTGGATCATCACAATGTAAGTACGAGGCAAGCAATTCTGCTTTCATTTAACAGAGTAGGAGATTGATGTATGAAGAGAAGAAATTGCTCTTCTCAGTGTACACAAATAAATGCCAAAGTTTGAACTTGAACATTCTTCATTTTCTCATTCATCTTAGAAATTCTATAATTCTTGCAAGATTTGGGCTATGCCATGCCCTTTAAAAATCTTACTAAATCCTACCCAGCCACACCCCATTCCAGCTCTCCTTTCTATATTACACACTTAGCATATTCTATCACATTCATCGGTTGAGCTGCCTGTTTCTGCCACGAGACTGCACCTTCCTGAGGTAAGGATCATGCATTGTTTGCCTCTGTGTCCACCGATCAATCCTAACATGGAAAATGGCACATAGTAGATGCTCAGTGAATGCTTATCGAATGAATGAACAAAAAAAGTCATCATCATTTACAAGATGACTTTCTCCAAATACACTTCTATAGATTCACTTTAGTGATTCAGGCCCTCAGAAATTGTGAATGCTTCCTCTTTCCCCTTACAATAGGGTGCTTTATCTCAAGGAACTTGCTGAAGCTGCCCTTTGTGCTACAGTTAGAGACAGAGGCGGGTGTGAAATTAAGTCCTCTTTATTCTTAACAATTGCAGCTTTGCTGCCATGCCCTGCTGATGCTCTTAGGCTGGCTGGCTGCACAATGAATTAACCAAGTTAAAAAGTCTTTTTTTTTTCATTCTACTCCCCTCTATGCAGACCTATTTAACATTTCCCATGCTGCCGCATCCCTGCCTATCCACCCTCCGTTATGCTCATCAGTTGTTCCTAGGGCTCAAGGAGAACATCATGATAATAATAGTGACGATTACAAATCTCTGGCTTGGTACCAGGTCCTCTGGTGAGAACTCAACATGCGTCATTCACGTAATCTTCAAAAGAACTCTCTGGGGCAACTTCTATTATTATGAACCCTGTTTTCAGAAAGAGAAAGTGAATTGGAGAGACTTTCTCAAGGTCACACAGCTAGTAAGCCATGCGGGCAGATGTTAACCTAGGGTTGTATCATTCAGAAACCGCACCTTTAAATAGTGTGCAATATGGTGGCATGTACATGCATCTTCTTATTCTAGGCAGACCCCCAAATGTTACCTGCATATTCAGATTCCTTTATAGGCCGGGCTGGTAAAATTTTAATCGACTGCCATGTCTCTTCCATCCGAAGCTCAGGGTCATCATAGTCATCATCTTTGTGGCCTTTTGCTCCATCCAAGACTGCAGCAAAGTTTCTTTCCTAAGCAGGTGGTAACATTCCAGTGACTCAAAGGAAGACACAGTGTTGACAAAGACAGGCTACAGTGCTGGCTAGAGAAGTGGGATAGACTTTCTTAGCTGCAAGTAAAATATTTGAGAGTCTAGGTTCTGGGATCTTAAATAGAAGTTTAATTCTTGTGCTAGTGAGAATTCTAAAGATATCTCCCAATATTCCCATCTCTGATTACTCAATCAGTACTAATCTAGGTACTGCTGTGAAGGGACAGTGCAGATGTAATGAAGGTCACTAATCAGCTGACCTTAAAATGGGCGGATTATCCTGGATTACCTGGGTGGGCCCAGGGTAATCACATGAACCCTTAGAAGCAGAAAGAGGACCTATTTGCAAATAAGATGATCTTGTATTTAAATAATTCACTAAAAAATTATTAGGACTAATAAATGATGCCTCAAGGTGTCAGAATACATGATTAATATACCAAGTTCAGTTGTATTTCTATATGCTAGTAATGACAATTTATATTTCTATAAATTAGTAATAACAAATTGAAAATAGAAATTAAGAAAATGGGCTAGGTGCAGTGGCTCATGTTTGTAATCCCAGAGCTTTGGGAGGCTGAGGTAGGAGGATTGCTTGAGGCTAGGAGTTTGAGAACAGCCTGAGCAACAGAGTGAGACCTCGTCTGTACAAAAATGTTTTAAAAAAGAAAACGATTATATTAGCATAGCATCAAGTAGAATAAAATATATGGAAATAAATTTAACAAAAGAAGTGCAAAACTTGTACTCTGGAAACTGCAAAACACTGTTGATAGTAATTTCAGAAGACCTAAGTAAATGGAAAGATGACCAATGATCATGGATTGAAGACTTAATCTTGTTAAAATAGAAATACTTTGCAAATTAATATACTGATTTATTTTGCAGAAATTGACAAGATAATCCTAAAATTCTTATGAAAATAAGAAGAACCAAGAATAGCCAAAACAATCTTGGGTAAAAAAAAAAGATAAAGTTGGAGGACTAACACTTATTTCAAAAGTTAGTACATAGATGCAGTAATCAAGACAATGTGGCATTGGTAGTAAGATAGACATGCAGATAATTGGAATATGATTGAGAGTCCAGAAATAAACCTTCACACTGAGGGTTAATTGATTTTTGAGAAGTGTACTAAGACAGTTCAATGGGTAGAAAGAATAGTCTTTCAACAGATAGTCCCGAGACAACTGGATATCCACATGCATCGTAGTGAAGTTGAACCTCTTTTTTATATCATATGCAAAAATTAAATGCAAATGGGCCATGAATATAAATGTAACAGATAAAACTATAAAACTCTTAAATATTGGAGTAAACTTCATTTCTTGGCTTAGGTAATGGTTTTTTAGATAGAACAAAAAATACAAGCAATAAAAGAAATAGATAAATTGGACTTAATTAAAATGAAAATCTGTGTACTTCAAAAGACCACAAAAAATAAAAAGGCAACTGTGGAATGAAGAAAATATTTGCAAATCATGTATCTGATAAGCAGATTAAATCCAGAATATATGAAAAACTCTTACAACGCAATGATTTAAAGATAAATAACCAAATTTTAAAGTGGGAAAAGGATCTGAATGGATATTTCTTCAAAGAAGATATACAAATCATCAATAATCCCCTGGAGAAATGCCATTAAGAAAATGCAAATCAAAAGCACAATGAGATATCAGCCATACACCACCAAAATGATTAAAAAAAAGACAGATAATAATCAGGACTGACAAGAATGTAGAGAATCTGAGACTCTCATGCATTGCTGAAGGGAATGTAATAGGGTACAGCTGCTGCAGAAAACACTTTGGCAGTTCCTCAAAAGGTTAAACACAGAGCTACCCTATAATCCAGTAATTCCACATTCATGCAAAAAGTAGCACATGTTTATAGCAGTATTATTCTTAATAGTAAAAAAAGTGGAAATAACCCAAATATCCATGAACTACTGCACAGGTAAATAAAGTGTTGTATAGTCATACAAAGGAATATTATTCAGCAATGAAAAGTAATAAAGTATTGATATATGCTATAACATGGATGAGCCTTGATAATATTATGGTAAATGAAAGAAGGGAGTCATATACAAAGTGGAATGTTGCATGATTCTATTTATTTGAAATGTCCAGAACAGGAAGATCTATAGATGAAGAGTAGATAAATATTTGCCAGCATCTGGGGGAAGAGGGAACTGGGTTTCATTTTGAGATGATAAAAATGTATTGATTGGAGTGTTGGTTATACAACTCTGCGAATATACTAAAAAACCATTGAATTGTACTCATAAAATGGGTAAACTGAATGGCATGTATATTTTATCTCAAAAAAAAA
>NC_045436.1:175241238-175247682 GCF_002776525.5 Piliocolobus tephrosceles | reverse complement strand
TCCTCAGAGCCCCTGGAGGAGAATGCAACCCTGCCAGCATGTTGCTTTCAGTCTTGTGAGACCCAGAACAGGGGATCTAGTTGAGCCATGCTGTGTTCAGACTTCTGATTGCATCCACTGTGTGATAATAAATGGTCAAGCTGCCAAATCTGTGGGGATGTGTCATGGCAGCAATGGAAAACAAATGCAATTATTTGGGTCTTTACTGTTAAGGGGTGGGGCTTCGAGAAGTGACACCACTCTCTGTATAGTCCTAAAATGTGACACTATCGCAGTAAAAGCAACTGCAAGGTGAAATTTTGTGCTAAAGCTGATACCATCATTTTTGAAATTCTAGTTCGTTCAATCAGGTTTAGGTGTGAGAATTTAGGTAAAATGTATAGTTGAGAAAATTCTGTGGGTTCATATCCCCCCAGCTGCCCCACTCCCCAAGTGAATTGGCCAAGACTATCTTTTTTTTTTTCTTTCCATTTTTGGTCATTTTTCCATTCCTGAAATGGAGCCAGGAGACCAGGTTATGGACCATTGGTATTGCACAACATTTGAGGTGGAGTAAGTGTCATTGGACTTTGGACATGAAGACTTTGACTAAAGTCTTCACTTTGCTGGATTGGATATATGCCTTTGCCTTGAAGCTTAGTTTTTTCATCTGTAAAATGGGATTTCTACATATTTGTACTGTTAATAAGAACAGTTGCCATAAAAGATGGTCTCAACGATTCCTCTCTAACCTTAGGTTTTGCTTTGGCTATTGTTATAGACTAAATGTTTCTCTATCCCCATCCCACCCCATACTGCTCACACAAATTCATGTGTTGAAGCCCTAACCATCAGTGTGGCTGTATTTGAAGATGGTACCTCTAAAAAGGTAATTCAGATTAAATAAGGTCATAAAGGTGGAGTTCTCATCTAAAAGGATTAGTGTTTTTATAAGAAGAGACACCAGAGAGTTCTCTCTCTCTCTCTCTGGGTTTCTCCCTCTCTCTCCTCACCGTGCCCAAATGCACACACTAAGGAAAGGCCATGTGAGCACACAGGGAGTTATTTACATCACAAGGGGATAGTTCTCGCCAACCCTACTGGCACTTTGATCTTGGACTTCTGGTCTTCAGAGTCATGAGAAAATAGATCTCTGTTGTTTGAGCCATCCAGTTTATGGCATTTTGTTATGGCAACACTGGAAGACTAACACAGGCACTCACCAAAGGCTCTGGGTCTGAACACTAGACTGGCAGGAATGGACACCAATCCATAACAGATACACTCGCATGCAATGGTCATCATAGGAATCCTGGAATGTGCTCCTCCGCATTAAAATCTGCAGCCGGCATCGTGTTATGTGTAAGCAAGGACACGACTCTTGATCTCACATTCTTGGGAAGGTTACTTAAGCTCCCTGACTGACATGTTCAATCTGTTAATTGGAGATGACTAAACCCACCTTATCTCGTTGTTGTTAGTTGAGAAAATGTATCTCAACGCTCTACTTTGGCATCTATCCCACAGCAGGACCTCAGTACCTGTTAGATCTTTTTTCTCTAGTTGATATGTGCTGAGTCATAGGTAGGGCCCAGTACCCAGGACAAAGCAAAGTAAAGTTGCTAGTATGTGAACTCCAGGAAGTTTCACCGTTGACACAGCAAAGGGAGAGAAGGTGTCTCGGTTCTGGAACTGTATACCCAGGGAGCTCTGAGCCGGAGCTGAGGCAGGAGACTCCTTTGGGGATTTGACAGATGGGTATGTGTGCAAAGGTGCCATTTACATACTGTTAACGGCAATTACCAAGGCTCTCTAGGGCGTAGCTTCTTGGGGGAAGTCTTGGACCTGCTGGAAGAACTGGGATGTGAGCCTGAACCCATTTTCCAACTTTCCACCCAATACCTTGCTAGACTTCATAGAGTCAGGACATGATAAGAAGGCTGGGAAGAACAACCATCACTGCAGGTCAGAAGATACTTTTGCACCCATGAGTAAATATAAGTATTTTGGTGTACTTCTTTAGAGAGAGAGAGAAAGAGAAAGAGATATTTGTTTTAAATATAGAGTTATATCTATTTATCTATCAATGTATTATCTATTTTCTATCAATTTCAAGGATTCTTAACTAGAGGTTCAATATTCTTTACCCATGAACCTTTTAATTTTTACAATTTTTGTGTGTGCCTGTGTGTGTATGTGTGTGTGTGTTTCTGGGTAAGGGTCCATAGCTTTAGTTAGATTCTTAAAGAGCTACTTCAAACAGTAAAGAGTCAATGAGTTTATAAGCAGAATCAATCAATCATCAATCAATCAATCATATATCTGCCCATCTAATCTATTGATATGCAAGTTATAACTTTAAATTATATACCTATGCAGTTACTTGTAATAAAATATATTGAATTAATGTTATAACTTTTAATCTTTTTCTCTAGTTGTTAAAATTATTTGTAAATATTGCAAATGATTTCATAAAATAGATGTATCAAGATGCAGTTACTTTTGTATTACTGAATACTTAGCATAATTCAAACGTGCTGCCAT
This sequence comes from Piliocolobus tephrosceles, assembly GCF_002776525.5. Lineage (NCBI taxonomy): Eukaryota > Metazoa > Chordata > Mammalia > Primates > Cercopithecidae > Piliocolobus > Piliocolobus tephrosceles. The sequence goes on along the minus strand of NC_045436.1, from coordinate 175,245,159 downwards.
TTAAAATATGTTATTATAAAATATGTGAATGTTTTTAAGTATCAGTATATATTTTAGATTAGCTTTTTAAACTCCTAAGTATTGAATTATTGGGCCAAAAAAGTGAGTATTTAAATGTTGCTTACTTAATATTATGAAATTGCTCTCAAGAAAGTTTATTTCAATTTAAAATTTTACTATGAGTGTTAGGAAGTGTGCTTCTCATAACACACCTGCCAGCACAGTGTGTTGGTATTTTCACTTTATTCGGCCTTCACAATGACCATGTTAATTAATTTTTACTTCCATTTTATAGCTGAGGAATTGGAATATAGTTTTAAGGGAGGAGACCACCCCTCATATTGTCGTATGCCCAATTTCTGCCTTCAAAGAAAGAAGTAAAAACTAAAAGGCAGAAATGGAATCTACAGGCAGATAGCCCAGCACTGCACCCTGGGCCTGGTAGTTAAAAATCAACCCCTGACCTGACTGCTTGTGTTATCTGTAGATTCCAGACATTGTGTGGAAAAGCATCTTGAAAATCCCTGTCCTGTTCTGTTCCATTCTGATTACTGGTGCATGCAGCCCCCAGTCTTGTGCCCCCTGCTTGCTCAATCCATCATGACCCTTTCACACAGACTTCCTTAGAGTTGTAAGCCCTTAAAAGGGCAGGAATTGCTCACTCAGGGAGCTCGGTTTTTTGGAGACATGAGTCTGCTGATGCTCCCGGCTGAAGAAATCCCTTTCCTTCTACAACTCGGTGACTGAGGGGTTCTTGTCTGTGGCTGTTCTGCTACAGTTTTATACCCAAGAATTAAAATGCAGTTTTTCTTGCCAGGAAAGTATGCCACTTAGAAAAGCATTTGTTGTTGTTGTTGTTGCTGTTGATTTTTTTTTTTTTTTTTAGATGAAGTTTCACCCCTGTTGCCCAGGCTGAAGTGCAATGGCATTACCTCAGCTAACTGCAACCTCTGCCTTCTGGGTTCAAGTGATTCTCCTGCCTCTGCCTCCCGAGTAGCTGGGATTATAGGCTCGTACCACCATACCCAGCTAATTTTTTGTATTTTTAGTAGAAACGGGGTTTCCCCATGTTAGCCAGGTTGGTCTTGAACTCTTGACCTCAGGAGATCTGCCTGCCTTGACCTCCCAAAGTGCTGGAATTACAGTGTGAACCACCGCACCCAGCCTGTTGCTGTTGATTTTTAAAAATTTTACCAAGTATCTTGAATAAAATCCACCTACTTTGCAAATATTAAAGACTTATAAAATAGATAAGGGAAGCAACTGACTTACGCAGTCTGGGAGAGGCTTGTTAATCCTCTGGTACTGGCCTGCCAACACAAACAGACAGAGCGTTATTTTAATCACCGTGGTAGCTCCAAATATCAAAAAGACTGGGCCCTTGTTTTTCTCCAGAAATCTTTTGTCAGTTTTAATGAACTTACCTTGATTATGATTTTTCAAAACTAAAGTGCATTTTTCTTTATTTCCCATTTTACCTGTTGCTCTTGCAAAACAGGGACAAAGAAAAAGGAGAAAAGAGAATAGAATTCAAATCAATCAGTGACTTGGAGGTAAGAAACCTCCACTGTAGCAGGTCAAAATTCCCATTGCAAGAGAAAAATAATGTTAGAAGACCTCTCATAGCAACTGCTCCCGAAGTCATGAGTCAGCAGCAGCTCAGCTAATGATGAGGTTTATTTTTTCCTTCTCTTCCCCCACAAGGCACAGCATATTGCAATTGCAATAATCTGTCCATACATCTGTCTCCTGAATAGACTACAAGTGTTTTGAGGACAGAAGTCACAGCTATTCATTCATCTATTTCTAGCGCCAGGCATAAGACCCCATATTGAACAACTGAGTTATAGACCAGGTGTTTGTTGAATGAAAACACAGCAGTTGTCTTTTCTCAGCACTCAACACTCTTATTTGGGCTTGTTTTATGAAAGATTGCCTGGGGTCATTCAGCCCACTCAGTATTCTATGTTTAAAAATTTACCCTCAGATTATGCAAAACCATTGCAGATTTTTTCATTCTTCATAAACTTTATTTCCCTAAATCGTATTGTAGCTTCTTGCTGTTAGCCTGCATTGGGGAGTATTAGAAACAATTTTATTTTAAATTTCTTTTTTCAAATCAAATTCTCTTTATTAGCACTTATGTGAGAAGTTTCAGGTCTTAGGAGCAGAAGCTGCATGCTTTTTAGTGACTGGTTTGCTTTAAGGATATTTCCCTTCTTCCTTTGCCTGCTGAGAAATTCAGGATAAATTTCTGAATTTCATCTAAGTATTGTAGAGGACCACGATGTGATAAGCATTTCTACATCTTGTTTTGGCTTTAATATTTTCCTGTTTTTTTTTTTTGTTTTCTTTTGTTTTTTGAGATAGAGTCTCGCTCTGTCACCCAGGCTGGAGTGCAGTGGTGCAATGTCAGCTCACTGCAACCTCTGTGTCTCGGGTTCAAGTGATTCTCGTGCCTCAGCCTCCCAAGTAGCTGGGATTACAAGAGCACACTACCACGCCTGGCTAATTTTTGTATTTTTAGTAGAAATGGGGTTTCACTATGTAGGCCAGGCTACTCTCAAACTCCTGACCTCAAATGATCCACCTGCCTTGGCCTCACAAAGTGCTGGGATTACAGGCATGAGCCACGGTGCCTGGCCTTTTATTTTCTTAAACATTTGTTCTTTCACTCTGAATTCCCTTATCTTACCAAAATATGAAATAAAGAGTTGTTAATTGTATCAGCATGCCCAAGTCTTTTGTAAGGTGTAATGTACAAATTAATGCAAATTTGGCTCAGTGGAAACACAGTTCTCTGGAATTTGCCTAGGACACATGCATATGGGAAGTGTTAATGAGACAGGGCTTATCTCCTTGAAATAATGAGCTGGGAGGAACAGAATCCTGCCCGCACCTGCCCCGGGTCCCAGCCCATCCTTGTGGCTGGATAGCAGCTCTGGGGTACTGATGACACCTTCCTGACCCAGCACAATTACATCCCCACTGAGATCTCTGGCAGCGAAACCAACACTTTTCCAGCCCTTTAGAGCAGCAATTTGTACTCGCTCATGAATTGAGTTAAATTAATAAGGTCACCCATTAAAGACCAGCTGGCCCGGAAGGAGCAAATGAGCTCAGAATTATTGGGGATCTGCTTTGGCCTTCGTTATCGAGGAAAACAACTCCACTGTCTAATTCAGGGTTTGATATAATTTCATTTTAGGAAATGAAAATGACCCAAGGAGTGCGGTCATGATACTGACATCTTCTTGGGGAGCTGCGGGGTTTCCTTTCTCACCGGAGGCGAGCGTTCCAGCCTGAGACTCTCCCAGATTCCCAGAATACGCTTCATGCTCCTTCTGTGTCTGCTGGTGCAGACCCTGCCTGGAGCCCCTTCTCCCTCTCACCTCCCCTTTGCTTCCCAAATGCTCATCGTCCTTTCAGATCCGATTTCCCTGCTTTTCTCTCTGACTACTCCAGGCCACGTCAGTCTCACTGAATTGTTAACGTATGTGTTTTCTGTCTCACTCACCATGACATTTAAATACGAATAGGCAGGATCTGATTACTTTTTTGTTGTATGTTCTTTAGGGAAGGAATTGTCTTTTATCTTTCAATCTCCCAGAGTACCTATCTGTGTCATCAGTGCAGAGTTTTGAAAATGCAATTTTAAAGCATGATCCTAGCACGGTGTATCAGTTCATGTCACTCGTTGCCCATGTTATACAGACCAGGTGCCCTGTGTGGCCCCCAGAGCTCAGCACAACCTGCCCCATCCTATTCTCTGACCTCATCCCTTTCCAGCCTCTTCTCTCCTGGACCCAACTGTAGTCAGGCTATCCTGAACTCTTTTCTCTGTGAGGCCCACTTTGTGAGATTCCACATTCGTTTCTGCATTGTCCAATTTTTGCAAGACTCCTACTAAGTCAGTTTAGC
>NC_045436.1:175221256-175241228 GCF_002776525.5 Piliocolobus tephrosceles | reverse complement strand
TTCTGCATTGTCCAATTTTTGCAAGACTCCTACTAAGTCAGTTTAGCGAGAATCTCCCATTCTCCATGCCTGATCAGCCTCCATATCTCATCCAATCAGGGCCCTCCTCTGTCACCTTCCTCCGGTGATGTCTGATCACCCTGGCCTGCCTTCAGCAAGAATCTTTTCAGGTCAGTTTAGCCAGAAACCACCTCTGCCCCCGCCCTTTCCCTTACCCCTGAGATTTCCTCTTTGTAATTTTCCTTTCCCAGACCTTCACACTGCTCCCTTTAAGGGAGGAGATCACCCCTCATATTGTCTTATGCCCAATTTTTGCCCCCAAAGAAAGAAGTAAAAAATAAAAGACAGAAATGAAATCCACAGGCGGACAGCCCAGCACCACACCCGGGGCCTAGTTAAAGATCGACCCCCGACCTAACCTGTTATGTTATCTATAGATTCCAGACCTTGTACGGAAAAGCATTGTGAAAATCCCTGTCCTGTTCTGTTCCATTCTGATTACCGGTGCATGCAGCCCCCAGTCATGTACCCGCTGCTTGCTCAATTGATCGTGACCCTCTCATGTGGACCCCCTTAGAGTTGTAAGCCCTTAAAAGGGACAGGAATTGCTCACTAGGGGATCTTGGTTGTTGGAGACATGAGTCTTGCCAAAGCTCCCAGCCAAATGAAGCCCTTCCTTCTTTAACTTGGTGTCTGAGGGGTTTTGTCTGCGACGTGTCCTGCTACACCTCTCCTATACATTTCCACTTGTCTTTATTGTATTCTGAGTTGAGCCCAGTCTCTTTCATACTGCAAACACTCGTTGCAGTAATCCCGTACCTATTTCCATCATCTGGAATAAAGCTTGTCTCACCATTCTGCAATAAGAATCATGAAACTCTTCCTTTACCTCTTTCTTACCTCTGACTTCAGCTGTTTCAGCCAGCTTCTCCTTGAGTCTCCCAGCACACCCAGCTCACACTACTTCAGGAGCTTGCACACACCATCCCTCTGTCTATAGCCCTCTTTTCTCGGATCTGCCCATGCCTGGATCTTTGTCCACCATCCAACTGTATCTGAAGTGTCATTTCCCCTGGAGGGGGCTTCCCTGACACCAATGTCAGGTAAAAATTAAAGAGCACCTCTCCAGCCCTGCACCTCCCCACCCTGGCACCTGGTATGGCAGTGAGAATGCTGCACACATGTGTGCACCAGGCCTGTCTCCTTTTCCTGTGGTGCTTGGCTGGTGTACATATCTCTCCTTCCCCTGCACTGGGCAGGCGAGTGGGCATGGTATAGATCTCCTACCCCTGGGGTGCTGGCTGTGATGGAATCTAGGTTGCCTTATTTGACCTTCTGTGCTCTTGATCTTGCCTCAGTGGCTGGGCAGAGACCCCAAGGCCCATGGGGATGATGGAAGCTGTTGGGTAAAAGGGAAGTGAATCACAATGCCTGTTTGGAAAAAGCCTTCCTTTGATCCACATTGGATTGTGATGTGAGGAAGAAATAAACCTTTTTTATATTCCACTAACATTTGTAGTTTATTCATTGTAGATGGTAGTCCTCCCTGATTAATACTTTTTTTTTTTTTTTTTTTAAAGTTTCTCCATAGCATCTAGGAACAAAGCTAACCAATAAATAATCTAGTTACAGACTATGGTACCTGCCTCCCCCCAGGCAGTGGCAAGACTTCAGGCTTCTGATGGCTCCTGCAACCCACGTGTAGCAGAGATGGGCATATGGTGAATGCACAATCAATAAACAGTCAGTTGTCAAATACAGAATACAGTACAGCAGGAACATGTCAGAACCGGGAAGCAGCAACAGAACCTTCCTCCTCCCGTGCTGAGTGAACAGAGCTTTACACTTCCCCTCATGGACCCAGATCCCTACCAAAGTGGCTCACCCAAACCCTTCCAGGCATTTGCATCTTCCCAGACCTGAAAGAAAGATTGGCTTCCTAGGACCATTTTCTAAAAAGAGAAAGGGAGATGCTCAGTAGATTTCACATCTGCATCCTGGGAGAGTTGTGGTTGTGTTGCGTGGATGTGTGGAGAGTCATTCATCACCCACAGACACCAGACAGCTCCAGAGAACAACTGACTTCTGTGTTTCCCTCAAGGAAACATCTTTTTGCAAGAAACAATATCCCTTTGAAAGTTATTTTTAGGAGGGAAGTGAAGATGATAAACGCAGTGTAAAGCCCAGGAGAGCCTCCTGATAGCCAGAAGGCAGTTACTCCAGCCCTGTGGCTGTCCCTTGAACAGCTCTTATTGTGTCTGCAGAGGCCCAGCCAAGGATGACAGAGGTGCCTGGCCAATACCCATCCAACTGAGGTCCCCTGACCATTTGCATCAGACTCACCTTGGGAGGTGAAAAAAGGAAATAAGGCAAAACCAGAGTCCCAGAGCAAACCAGTTGAATCAGTCTGTTTTTTTTCCCTCCAGCTCTTCTGGTGACATTTATTCACCCTGAAGTTTTAGAACCACTAACCTAGAAGCTCCAGTTCCCTTCCAAAGGAAGGCAGGCCATTAGGTAAATAGAGACTCTCAGATTATTTTCATTTGGAAACACTTCTGGGAGCTTAAGTCTCTGGAGGTGCAGGGCCAGTGCCTTCATCTATGCCCCCATTTAGTGGCTTTGCAGGGACAGGGTAGCTGGTGGACCTTCAAGTGCTGTTGCCATGGGATATTCACATTCAAAGGAAATGCTGAACTGGAAAAATTCCCTGTGGGTCCCATGACGAGAATATGCTTATCTTGCATGAGAAGAGAAATAAAAATAGGAAGCCTGCAGAGGTTTAGCACTTTCTATTTCCCTAGGAAAGCAAGTCAGTTAGCAGGTTGCTTGGACATTCTCAAGACAGACAGGTTCCCCATGCAAAACCAGCTTCTGGTTTCATTTCAGTTTCAAAAGAAGACTCAGGGGAGTGGGGAAGGGGAGGAGACGTGTGGCAAAGATCAGAGTTGGCTCCAAATCTGCAGGTTGCCAGCTGGACTTCAGAATATGTGTTGAAAATTGAGGGGTCCGTGAGTCCCAGCTACCTGTTACTTACTAACTACTCTGGCAGAGACAGTCGTGTGTCTTCCCATACGTATTTTCTCTGACTTCTCAGGTACCAGAACCCTTTGCTGTTTTAACTGGGCTCGTGGTCACCTGGAGCTACATGTCTTCCTTGTAGCTATGCATGGCCATGAGTCCAAGCTTTGGTCAATTGAATCTAGGTGGAAAATCAAGTCACAATTTCCAGGATACTTTCTGAAGTTGTTATGCACTTTTTATTTCTCCTTTTTCTCTTCTTTCTCCATCCTGTTGCCTGGAGTACAGACATCACTCTTTTAGGCTGTAAGATTAAGGCCAATACAAGGGAGGGAGCAAGAAGGCAGGAAGAACAGGGTCTCTGAGGACTTCCAGGAGCAGAGCTGCCAAAGAGCCTTGGACTGCTTACCTTGGGACTTGACTTACATAAGAAAAAATAAATAAATAAATAAACATCTCTCGTGTTTAAGCCCCATGAATTTTTTTTTAAGTGCCTTGCAGCCTTTGATGTTTTATCTCCTTATGGAGGTTAGTGTTTGGCAGTAACATAGCAGAGCAGCTGATCAAAGGCATGAGGAAGGCAACAAGTATTTCATGGAGGCTGAGTCGGGAAGTTTTAGGCTTAAATCCTGGCCCTGTCACTCTTGAGCCATGTGACCTCAGGCAAACCCAATTGCTTATAAGCCTCAGTTAACTAGGGTTAACTTGTAGAATGGGAGTAATAGCACCTACCCCCAAACAGCTGTTGAGAAGTTTTGGTCCATAGAATTTAGGTGAGAAATCAACTCAGAATTCCCAGAGGATAACTTCTTGGCTCAGCGCCCAGTAACAAGATGCTGTGTTGTGTGTTTGTCTTTTCAAGTTTAACGTCATGACCAAATCCTTCTCACTCAACCCAGGTCGTTAGCACTGCTTTCAGATCTATATTGAGAACTTGTTCATTTTTTAGTGCTCATTTTTAAGCAACATGTGCGACTTTTTCAGCATTCAACTCTGTTGATATCTACCTACTGATGCTTCACAAGGGTTCTTCAAGCTGGGGTCCCCTTCAGCTGTAAGGCACAGGGATTCAGTGGTCACTGTCATCTGGGTGGCCAGATGAAGACCAAAGTAGAACTCTTTAAATCTGATATTTCACCATCTCTGAGTAAAGGATTATGGCAGTCAGTGAGTTTTGACTATATGGCTTATAACTGGGAAGAAGAAGAAAAGAGGAAGGAAGAGGGGAATGAGAGAGAGAGAGATAAATATAGAAAAAATATATATGTATATACATTTATGTGCCACATAACCATGTTTTGGTCAATGATGAATCACATATATGACCGTGGTCTCATAAGATTATAATGGAGCAGAAAAATTCCTATTACTGTTATGGGAGTTATTAATAAATTATTTTAGGCAAATAGAGAGGAAAAGGGGTCCTTGGAAAGTTTTTGTTTCTTTTAAAGCAGCTGCAGAAATGCTTCTTGTCTAGCAGGAAAGCCTGGGCTCTTAGAACCAGTTAGCAAATTTTGATATGCAAAGGCCAGTCATTAGAAACTAGGTCCACCCAAACTTGGTGATTCCTGCCCTCTTCTTGCCCTTGTCCCCACATGTCCCTCGCAACATGGCCACCCCCACATATCCCCACGTGTGTAGAACATCATGGTGCCTTGCATTTGCATATTAAAAGGCTAGGAGGGCCAGCTTTTTCACGGGCTACATGAATGACATGCCTGGTCAAACCAATCCCCTAAACCCTATGCAAATCAGGCACCACCTCCTCCAGCCTCCTCATATAAGCAAACACTTTTTTGCTACACAGGGGTTTTCTCTTTGTTCAAATCCCCCCCTCCCTCTGTCTCTGTATGGGGGACCTGTTTTCTTCTTCCTTCCTTCTTTCTTGCCTATTAAACTCTCCACTCCTTAAGACCACTCGACATGTGTCCATGTCGTTTTATCCAGTTTGGCACAAGACTGAGGACCCTGGTTTCCTCCACTCATCAGATCCGTATCATTACCTAAAGATGTGGTAGCCATTGTAACATCATAGCACAATGCATGACTCATGTACTTGTGGTGGTGACATTGGTGTAAACAAGCCCACTCTGCTGCTAGTCATATGAAGGTCTAGCACATACAATATGTACAGTATGTAATACTTCATAATGATAAAATAACTATAACACTGGTTTGTTTACTATGTCATACTTTTTATTGTTATTTTAAAGTATCCTTCCACTTATTAGAAAAAGTTAACTGTAAAACAGCCTCAGGCAGGCCCTTTGGGAGGGATTCCAGAAGAAGTCATTGTTATCCTAGGAGATGACAGCTCTATGTGTGCCACGGCCCCTGAAGATCTTCCAGTGGGACAAGATGTGGAGGCGGAAGGCAGAGATATTGATGATCCTGACACTGTGCGGGCCTAAGCTAATGTGTGCATTTGTGTCTCAGTTTTTGGCAATAACATTTAAAAAGTAAAACAAAAAAAAATTAAAAAAATTAAAAATAGAAAAAACCTTCTGGAATAAGGACATGAGGAAGGAAAGTATTTTTGTAAAATGGTAGAATGCCTTTGTGCTTAAGATAAGTCTTACCAGGAAAGAGTCAAAAAGTCACAAAACTTTAAACATTTATAACTGTAAAAGTTATGGTAACCTAAGGTTAATTTGTGATTGAAGAAAATATATAGTTTAATCAAATAGCCTAAGAATAGAGATTCTAATGTCGACATGGGTTTACAGTGATGATCTAGGCCTTCTCATTCACTCACCACTCGTTCATTAACTCATCCAGAGAAATTTCCAGTATTGCAAGCTCCCTTTATGGTAAAGGGGTCTTCAGTATCAAAGGCACCTCTCACCCCTCCCATCCTGCACTGGCATCCTGGAAGGTAGAGAATATTCTAAGGGGGTGGTACCTGGGAATGAAGTGGCTTGTCTGATGTGCTTGGCAACTGGTGAATCATAAAGCACACAGGCAAAATAGAGCAGCCAGCTCCACCTACCTGTACCCTCTTCCTCCCATCTTGCTCCCCACCTTGGTTAAGGTGTACCCCTTTTATCTTTTATGTTGTATTTGTACTGTACTTTTTCTATGTTTAGATACACAAATTCTTACCATTGTGGTATAGCTGCCTGCAATATTCAGCACAGTAACATCCTGTACAGGATGTTTTGTTTGTAACCTACGTGCGATAGACCATGCTATATGGCCTAGGTATATAGTAGGCTACACGATCTAGGTTTGGTTAAGTGCATTCTATGATGTGCACACAATGTTGAAATCACCTAATGATGTATTTTTCAGAATACGTCCCCATTAGTATGTGACACATGACTGTGTATGTGTGTATATAGATGTATGTGTGTGTATACATACATACACACACACACACACATATGGAGAGAGAGGAGAGAAAGAGACAGACTCAGTCATCTAGCTCTCTGGGCATTTCCGTTTATTCACTGAACAACAGTTCTTTGATCTGAAGATTATGAGCTAATAATTCGAAGCCACAAATAGTCCAAACTCACAGAAATAGCTACACAGGAAACATTTAATGGGGGTTTGAAGAACAGGCATAATGTTCTCACTAGGTGGCCCTTGGAAATTTACTTCTGTTCTCTAGTTCTTAATTTCCTCATATGCAAAATACAGTAATACAATCTCAGACTACCTGAGTCCCCAGGACCTTTAAGTTTTGTTTCCTTTTTCTTTCTTTCTTTCTTTTTTTTTTTAAATCTGTGCCCAAAGCACAGATATGAACATATCACAAATTGGTTGAATGAATGGATGGATGGAATGGGTGAATGGTGATAGGGAAGGCAGCTGCCTCCTGTCCTATTCCTTGAGTGCCCTTAGAAATTCAAATGGAGACATTTGTTATCTAGAGAATTAAGAACAGCTTCTTGGTGGGAACAGTCTGTATAGTTTTCTTCTTCTCTCTCTCTCTCTTTTGAACCCTCAGCCAGCAATTCTAAAGAAGAATGGCCCAGAACTACTTGAATTGGAATCATCTTGTTAAAGGTAGGGATTCCCTGGCTTTACTATATGCCTGCCAAAGAGCTAAACCCCATCGTGGGCTTGAAAATATTCACTTTTAACTGTTGTGACTTTTGACTGTTGTAATTGAATTTTGAAGACAATGTTAATCCTTGGGTTTACCAATCTTGGGATGATTTGAAATCCTGGCTTGTCCCAGAGATTCAACTGTCAATTTTTTTTATTTGTTTCTGTTCACGATTATTCCCAACGCCCTCTGGAGAGAACCAGGAGGATGCCAGCCTCCGCTAAATTAATACAGGCATCGCAGCGTCTGGAAATAGCCAGCAGGGGGCATTAGATGCTCACATATTCTATACCTGCCTGTCTTCCCTCGTGTCCTAAAATCCTTATTAATTTTTCTTTTACAAGTAGGAAAAATCAACCTTGAAGACTACTTTCCTTAGAAAGACTTAAAAGTAAGATTTTCCTGGACAAAATGAAATTTCTTGTCTTTTAAATCAAATCAGCCAATATCTATCTTCATCAATGTTTTTATTATATGTGGAGGCTTAAGACAGAAGGATCCACTTTCTAAACAGGGCCATCTTTTCCAGTTATATTCTTCATTTAGGGGAAGGAGAAAAACTCAGGAGTTTATTTTATGGAAAGCATTGCACTGTTCTCTGTGTATCAGCCTCTGAGAAGGTATTGACCTTGACAGACTGTCCCAGTTTGAATATGTGTCTGTCTTCTCCAGGCTTGGAATAGTTTCCTAAAGAATATTTTCTGATAGATTGTTTTTAGCATACAAAAACATGTGCTACTGTAGAAAATTATAAGCTGCAGATACGCAAAAAGAAGGGAATAAAAATTACTATAATGTTACCATAGCAAGACAAATCATACAAGTATACAAATATTTGATTATAGTCAAGTCACTCATACATACACACAGACACACACATAATCACACACACCACCCATCATCGATTTATAGTTTATAAATATACAATCACTCTGTGAATACTATTTTTCCCTGCTTTTTCACAAAATCACATGCTATCAACATATCCATGACAATGAATATGCTTCAACATCGTCATTTTAATGACTCCCTAGTATTTTCTCACATGAACGCCCTCTCCTGCTTTCAAATGATCCCATTGTCAAAAATCAGAAACAACTTGAAGTATCTCGGAATGTTATCAAACCACCGTGGTGCACAGTCTGTTTTGTAACTCCTCGTGCGTATCTTAATTAGATCAGATCTGCTGTACTTTAGTAGACATTTGTAGTGGTTCATAAGTATGCCTAGGCCGATTCATAAGTATGCATAGGTCTGCTGGGCTGCTATTTCTTTTCTTTTGTTTTTGAGACGGAGTCTCGCTCTGTCACCCAGAGCACCCAGGATGGTGTGCAGTGGGGCATTCTTGGCTCACTGCAACCTCCGCCTCCGGGGTTCAAGCGATTCTCCTGCCTCAGCCTGCTGAGTAGCTGGGACTACAGGTGCCCGCCACCACGCCCAGCTAATTTTTGTATTTTTAGTAGAGATGGGGTTTCACCATATTGGCCAGGCTGGTCTCGAACTCCTGAACTTGTGATCCGCCTGCCTTGGCCTCCCAAAGTGCTGGAATGACAGGCGTGAGCCACTGCGCCTGGTCTGGGCTATTATTTTGAACAGACTGGGAATGTCATGATTTGCTGCTAAGTGTTTCTGGTAAGGTGTAGGTTCGAGTGTGTATGAGCAGATCTGGGCCGCTTTATCTCAATGGACTTTTGTGGGGTTTCGATTTGTTTTGTTTTTCCTGCTGGTGTCTCTAGATTGTTGTTAAGAAATGGAGTGCCCATCTGTCCATTTCTGTCTGTCTTAACCAAGGTGGGGAGCAAGATGGGAGGAAGAGGGTACAGGTAGGTGGAGCTGGCCGCTCTATTTTACCTGTGTGCTTTATGATTCACCAGTTGCCAAAGCACATCAGACAAGCCACTTCATTCCCAGGTGCCACCCCCTTAGAATATTCTCTACCTTCCAGGATGCCAGTGCAGGATGGGAGGGGTGACAGGTGCCTTTGATACTAAAGACCCCAACACAATTTGGTATCATCTACCTGGAGAGAACACAACCTTGGTTAGGCCTGACTGGGAAGTTGAATGAAAACATTGTCTGTAGTGGGATTAAGGCTGGGTGCTCTCTCCCTGTGTGAACTCGTATTTCCCGTTTTCACTTTTGCTTTTTGTCCAGTTCTCCTGGCTGCTGGGTGGGACATGCTAAGGGCTGGTTGTGCACTCCAACATGCTGTATGATGAAACTTTCAAATGCCTTTGCCGAGTACATAACTCCTTAGGACTCCATCACTTCTTTGCGTGCTTCCTCTGGACAACGTCTCCATTTTTCTGCCTCATTCCAGTCATTCTATCTAGACACCAGCTTTCTAGGAAAGTTCTGTGGGACTTTCCCTGAAATAATAACCTTCCCTGATGAATAGTGCATACTTTTACTTAAGCTTTGATGGGCTCCTGTTAAGTGCCTAGTACCAGAAAGAGGCTATGAAGAGAGATACAGGAGAAGCATCAAAGACGGCTTTTGAACTATTCATTCTTTCCACCCATGTTTTGGGGGTAACCAATTCTATAGAATTTAGTTGAATGAATATTAGTGAGTTGCCATAAGACTGGCACTGAGGTAGACTTATACCCATTGCACAGATGAAGGAACTCAGGCCCAGAAAGATTTGTGCTCCACGCAAAGCTGCATAGCTAAGTAGAGAGCCAGGATTCCCATCCATCCAGCCAGTTTCCAAAGCTTGCGAGAGTCACAGATCAGGCTGTACCCTGGGGCAACTGGAAGGAATGGCAGTGGCTAATATCACTTCAAATAGGCCATAGCTTTATTGAAATAAAAACAAAAAAGAATGGAAATAACAGCGCAACAGACTCATGCTGACATTCCCATCGCTTAGATGATGGAGAGCCCCGACTCACCTGTTTCACTATTGCGGTGAGGCCATGACCTAGGGAAGAAAAGAGAACCAAGTTAAGTGTCCATTGCTGCACTTCCACCAATCCCCTGCGTATGAACAGGCAGTCATCAAACGTCATTGTACAAGTCAGCCTCTGAAGCTACTTTACGTATGTACTATTATAGACGTGAAGTCACATATTATTCTATTATACACAGAAATATTGTACATATTTCTATTTTCTAGAAAACAACATGTAGAAGAAAATAAAAATGGACACTGCGGGTTATATTTTGGTTTTTCTCATGTACATAGCTATATACATACCTGAAGATGTATGCATGCATTTAAACACATATAGGTATTGTCAAATCAAGCTTAGCCCAAAGTTGCCTCCTTACATATTTTAAGTTCTGCCTAAAGATTTCTCTATACATCATGAACTATAAAAAGTGGAGGTGTAAACAGACAATAGCCTATCGTTGTGGCAATCACTGAGTTTTAGCCAGTCAAATGTAGCCAACTGTTGGAACTGTGTTCAAATCAGGCAAATGCTGAGCTGTAACCCATCTAGCTGTTTCTGTACCTCACTTCCATTTTCTACACATCATTTTCCTTTTTCTGTCCATAAACCTTCTTCCGCCACATGGCTGCACTGGAGTCTCTGAGCCTCCTCTGGCTGGGAAGGCCACCCGATTCTCAAACCATTCGTTGGTCAATTAAGCTCCTTTAAATTTCATTCAGCTGAAGTTTTTCTTTTATCTGTATCAATATAAAAGAGCCCAGCATGGTGGCACACACCTGCAGTCCCAGCTCCTCAGGAGGCTGGGGTGGGAGGATCACTTGAGCCCAGGAGTTCACATCCAACCTGGGCAACATAGCAAGATCTCTTGAAAAAATAGTGATATAAAAGAACGTGTAGGATTTTGATGTTACAAATATATTCTATATCTTCTAATGTTATTCAAAAACAAGGTGTTGATTATCTACCTCAGTGATTCTCAACCATTTTGGCATCAGGGACCAGTTTCCTGGAAGACGGTATTTCCACAGACGGGGGTTGGGGATGGTTTCAGGATGAAGGGAAGAAATTGTTCTACCTCAGATCATCATGTATTAGTAGGATTCTCACAAGGAGCATGAACCTAGATCCCTCCCAGGCGCAGTTCATGGGAGGGTTTGCGCTCCCATGAGAATCTAATGCCGCTGCTGATCTGATGGGAAGCGGAGCTCAGGCGATAATGCTCGCTCGTCCACTGCCCACCTACTACGGTGCGACCCAGGTCCTAACACACCACAGACCAGTACCGGTTTGTGACCCAGGGGTTGGGGACCCCGATCTACATCATATTTTTAAGGGGCATTTAGGTTCTTGCTAGTCCTAACTTTGTAAAATGATGTTGCCATGTGTATTTAGCATTTAAACCTTATCTCTGAATCTTTCTTTTTTTTTTTTTGAGACATAGTCTCTGTCGCCAGACTAGAGTGCAGTGGCACGATCTTACCTCCCGGGTTCAAGCAATTCTCCTGCCTCAGCCTCCTGAGTAGCTGGGACTATAGGTGTGTGCTACCAGGCCAGGTTAATTTTTGTATTTTTAGTAGAGACAGGGTTTCACGATGTTGGCCAGGGTGGTCTCGATCTCTGGACCTCGTGATCCACCCACCTCGGGCTCCCACAGTGCTGGGATTACAGGCTTGAGCCACCATGCCCAGCTTGGATCTTTCTATAGAGAGATGTTGTCAAGCACAATGAAGGGGTCAAATAATGTGAACCCTCTCGGCCCCTTGTTGCATATTACTCAGAAGCTTTCTGGAGGAGCTGTGCCAATTAATAATAATTTATATTCTTATGCATGGAACGTGCAGAGCTCGTCTCACTGTGTCTCACCACCATTAAATCCATACCTTATAACCACTTCACCTACATGGCACTTGATTCCTCATTTTACCCATTTCATTTCCTTGATGACTAGTGAGATTGAATTTCTTTTTTCCCAAAAGGTTTTGGGCCATTTATGTGTCTTCTTTGGTAAGTTATATGTACATGTCTTTGCCCATTTTTTTTCTTTCTTTTTTTTTTTGAGACAGAGTGTCGCTCTGTTGCCCAGACTGGAGTGCAATGACACAATCTTGGCTCACTGCAACCTCCACCTCCCACACTGGGCTAACTTTTTGTATTTTTAGTAGAGACGGGGTTTCACCAGGTTGACCTGGCTGGTCTCGAACTCCTGACCTCAGGTGATCTGCCCGCCTCGGCCTCCCAAAGTGCTGGGATTACAGGTGTGAGCTACTGCGCCTGGCCTCATTTTCTGACAAGGTCTTTGCACAGCCACAATCCAACCATTGGATGGGATCGTTTTGGAAACGCTTTTTCCCTAGGTTTTGGGCTTTTTTGAAAAGCCCCGAGGCAGTGGAAGGCTCCTGAGGACGCTGCTTCCGTGAGCTGACTTGTTTGTGCCTTTAATAATCCCAGGCCTTTGCATTACACCTTTCCTCCAAGGCACTCAAAGTGCGTCACAGGAGCAATTAATTGAACATCGCAACACATGCCAGGTGTAAATATTTATGAGGTCTCTTCGGTGTCTGGGACGTTGGGCACAGAATAGTGAAGCAGTAAGATGTTTGTAACCAGGAGACCACGGTCTGTGAGTTGAGTCTGACTTCAGCGTACCTTACTGCCTTCTGTTCACCATTTTAAATGAAATAACCCGTGGGCTCGCTCTTATTGCCTCAAATTTACAGAATAGGAAATGGGGTATTCAGAGGGCTCTACAACTTGCCCAGTCCACAGAGCCTCTAAGACTGAGGGATTTGACACCAGCCTTATCCGCCTCCCCGGTCCCTACTGTCGCCCTTACCCCAGGCCTATAGGAAATGGCAAGTCCTGCTTAGGAGGCACTGTGCAGCTACGACCTCAGAGCCCTTGTGGTTAACAGTTGGCGCCCTTTCAAGCTGCCGGAGGTTCTGCAGAAATTAACAGTAAATCAGCCAGTGAGGAGCAAATCATTTATTGGGGGCCTGACTGCTTTCTCTTGACACTTTAAACATATGGCCTCTTCTCTGGTATCTTGGTCTTTGATTAAGGCCTCGAAAGGCTCCCAGGACTTGCAACTCATGACATGGGAAATGGAAATGATATGTTTCTGTGATTGTGTACAGTGAGCTTAATGTAAGCGTGGCAAGCCATCCCGTTGATTGGAGGCAGAGCCTCCAGCGCAGGCAGCTGGAGCTCGAGAATTTCTAATAAAAGGCAAACTGTTCCTGAGATTCCAGAAGGAACTTTGACTTCTAAATTAGGGTTCTTGTTATCTTCCAACCCTGGCCTTACCTGGATTTTAGAATCAAAGACAAACTGGCGCTAAAAAGCCTGTTGGAGATAATGTTGTCCAGTTCATTAGTTTTATCAGTGGGAGAACTGGGGCCTAGAATGGCTACCAGATTGTTCCTAGTCTCAGACACTTGGAGGCAGAACTGAAGCCTTCTGACATCGAAAAAGAGTGGCACCAAACAGAAAATAAAATAACCCGTATTTGTAAGCACCTGTTTGGGCACTGAGATAGGTTCAACTCTGGCTGGTAGGCATTTTTTTTTTTATGGTCTGTTCAACCTATTTACATTCATTTTCACAATTTTTAGAATGTTCCTATTTACTTATTCTTTTTAACATACAAAAAGCTGTACATAGTTAATGTGTATAACTAGATGATGAGTTTGGATATAAGTATATACTTGTGAATGGACAAGTGTTACATGATACTGCTTTTATGATACATCTAAAATAGTCAAACTCATAGAGGCAGAGTGGAAGGGTGGTTGCCAAGGGCTGGGCAGAGGAGAAAATAAGGAGATATTAGTCAAAGGGTACAAAGCTTTGGTTAGACAAGATAAATAAGTCCTCAAGATATACTGGACAGCATAGTGCCTACGCCTCACGGTACTATATCACATAATTGCATTTTTGCTAAGAGAGTAAATCTTATATCAATTCTGCTTGACATACACACACTTAATCATAATAACAAGTAAAGAGGGTGGGAGGAAATTTTGGAGGTGATGGCTAAGTTTAAGGCATAGACTTAGGCTGTTAGGCATTTCCAACTCCACTTTGCAGATTGCAGCTAAAACTTAGACGAGTTCAGCAACTTGCCTGAAGTGGCACAAGCAATCGGCAGGGCTGGGATTTGTCCGACTCCCTCCGAATCCCTTCTTATTTACAAGCCTATAGCAGCAACGTAGACCTCAGAGTTCTCTTTTCTGGGAGCTTCCTCCCAATTGTCAAAGCTGTCTGAAAGTGGCTTATCTGATCCACTCTGCCTCTCAGTGGGGCTCCAGAGTAATGGTGCTCATTCATATGTCACATCCTCCGGGATTATGTACCCTGGGGCTCTCCGTGCGTCAATGCAAGCCAAGTGAATTAGCAGAGGAAGCATCAGCCAAACAGGGAATGGTGTTGTTATTCCAGCTGAGCCTGCTGCTGTGAGCCAGAGAGCTGCAGAAACAAAGCGGGGAGGGAAAAGAGGAAGGCTGGGACCAGGCGCCTAGGGTCTGGGAGGGAGGGGATCAGGGGAGGTGGCCCGAACACCATAGTTTTGTCTAGATGGATTGTGGACATTGTCTTGACAGAAGCAACGGATGAGCTATCTGAAAGGACTCCTGTGTTAACACTCTGCAACTTGACAGGCCAGGGTGATTAATGAAAGGAACTGCTAGCAAACTTCATGGAGATTTGATGTACTCTATCTATGCTCAAGCAAGGCCCATGTGTTAGCAAGCTGCCTTTTGCCAGGGAATTACAAGGATGCACCCCGGCTGCCTTTTGTCAACAGCATCCATAGCACGGCCACGTGCAAGCGGGCCACAGCTGGATGGTGTTATAACTTGGCATCCACCCTTCTGCCTTCCCTAGCTCTGCTCCCCTCCACAGCTGGGCCTAAAGAAAGCAATTTTTCCTTCCTTTCTGTTTCCGGTGTGTGTACGCAGGTGTCAACACTGTCGCAAGAAAGTGTGTGGCACAGGAAATGAACAAGACTGACCTTTCGAGGTCTGTGTTTTTTAATATTTAAAGCTCATTACAAGTACAGATTTTTAATTCTGGATTATTTTTAATTTGTAATACTTTTAAATAAATGAATACATGTCATAATTTTTAATTTTTAAAGGCTACTAAAGTAAACTCCTTCTCCTCTTCCACTTTTTTCTCTCCTGCTGCCCAGCAGAACTGGCTGTGATGAAGTAGACAGGGCGTGCTTGCCTTCTGCTTATCCATGGGAACAGAGTTTGCATGGTGTGTTATTCCAGTCCCATAGAGAGGGATTTGGTTCTGTCTCCAGGGTCAAACTCCTGGCATGGAGATGAATCTTTCTTTGCCTCCTCGAGTGTGGTATGCAGTCCTTTGGGTCTCCCCAGGCACCGACTACTAGTCCAGAATTCAGCAGCAACACCCTTGGGAAATGATGAGGGTGATTTCACACTGCCAGCCTTCTCTCTGTCTCCCAAACCTCTGAAATTAACTGGTTCAGCTCCACATCTCATTTTAAGTTCGTCCCCTGAAATTAGAAGGTGACTCTAGAATAAGACTCTCTAATTTTTGAAAGACAATTTGTACTTCTAAGAGTTACTCGTTTTAAATATAATCTAGATAAAAACAAAGAAGGACGGAAAGTTTCTGCATTCATCACCTTCTTCCCTCTAGTTGAATGTCTGCCCTGCATCTGGAACTGGGCACTGTAGAAAGATGATTTCACTCAAACTTCATAGCAGTGCTTGGTAGAAAGCATCTGTATCTCAATTTTAGGGCCATTGTAAAATATCACTAGTGCCAAAAGGGACATTCAACACCATAAATGAACCCTTTAATTTTGCAGATGGATTAGCTGAGGTTAGCCCCCTTGGGAGTCCCACCGAGCCTGTCTGATGATACATCTCTCCTTCCTTTGTCTCCACCACTCAAAGGTGGAGCGTTCGCATCATGGAGCTGTGGGGACTATGGTTTGGAAATGCAGTGTGCTCAGAGAGTAGGGAATCTGGAGGGATGAATGAGCAAAGCCTCATCCTAGAGGTTGTGTGGAGGTTTGCAAGAGTAAAGAATGCTTAGAACTGTGTCTCACAGAGGTAACATAGGAACACACAGCATTGATTTGAGAGAGAAGGAGTGGACTCTATAATATTTCAGGGAATAGGTAGTGATGGCCTGGACAGACTGTTTTTCTTGTTTCCCATGTGGCCACCGATGCCCTCTTCTCCTTACCTGGGCACATCCCTGGTACCTATGTAATGGAATTCACACTGACATAACTAGAACAGAATGCAACTGGAATTCTCAGACTGCCTACCCTGAACCTCTAGCTTCTCAAAGGGAGGCCTGGTGCCTAATACGGTGCCTGGAGCATGTGCACACCAACATGGTGCTGATTGGGTAAGAGTGAGTGAATGCGTAAGTGAATGAATGCCACAGGCACATGCAGAGGGAAGCATAGAAAAGAGGGCATCTCAAAGCGAGATGGGCCAAAGATACACTGCAGATCATGTCTGGGTTTATACGCTGACCTGTCCTATCCCGACAAGGCCAAATGGAGTGCCCAGCATGTAGTAGGAACCTATTCCATGTGTGTGCACAAGTGCCGCTTAAATTCGCCTGGAATCGCTTGTACATTTTCAGGATTAGAGATTGGAGAGCCCTCTCAATCCAGATGAAATTCACCCTGAGATGGAATCAGGCCAAGGCTCATTTTAAATAAGTGAATCCACGGGTTCATTCTTTCTAGAAGGCATTCCTGATTGGTTTCAAGAATTCTCCTCTTACCTATTTTATTTTTATAAGACATATTTGGGGCATGCAATTCCCTGAAGGGAACCTGGGGAAAACACTGGAAGTGTTTGGTGCCACTCAGAACTCTCATCAAGCTCATACCCCCAAGACCCTCCTGGCTGAGTGAGGCTCCCACCTCCTCAGAACCTGCCCTGCTGGGGCCTGTCCGGTCTCCTCCCTCCTCTGAGACACTGTGGCACTTCTTGCTTGAATCATGCATTTAGTAAATCTAGAAGATGACATTTAATTATTAGTTTATTATTTAAATCTCATATTGTAAAACCTTCCTTGTGTTTTTTTCTTTTCCTTAATTTTACTTTAAGTTCTTTGAGGGCAGAAAACATGTCTGTATAAGCTATAGTCCTGTGCCTATAAGCTATAATGCTCCCAACGCATATTAAAAAATGAAAACAAAAATATTTGACATTCTGATGGGTTCTGCAGCAGACAAGTAGAGTAGCAGGAGGATTTGCCAGACCTGTTTTAGCTCAGACATTCCTCTAGTGGGCAGAGCAGCCCCTGAAATCCCTTCATCTACTCTCGGAGCCTCCCCCACTTCCCCACTTGGTCTCTGTCTTCTTCCTCCTTTCTCTCTCCTTCTTTCCCTGTTAAAGTTTCTTTTTCACGTCTGTTTAAGTATCTGGTAAGTGCCAGGCATCATAGGAGGCTCTCGGTATACTGCAGATCAACAGTGTCCTAGGGTTATCCATAACATAAGACCCTAAGGTTCTGCGTTGATTCTCCCTTCTTCCTCCTCCCCCATCAGCCAATGTTTCTCGAGCATCTACTCTGTTGTTTATTTATTTATTCGTTTGTTAGTTTCTTTTGAGGTGGAGTCTCACTCTATTGCCCAGGTTGGAGTGCAGTGATGCAATCTCAGCTCACTGTAACCCCCGCCTCCCGAGTTCAAGGGATTCTCCTGCCTCAGCCTCCCTGGTAGCTTGGATTACAGGCACCCACTACCATGCCAGGCTAGTTTTTGTATTTTTAGTAGACATCAGGTTTCGCCACGTTGGCCAGGCTGGTCTGGAACTCCTGACCTCAAATGGTCCACCCATGTCAGCCTCCCAAAGTGCTGGGATTACAGGCGTGAGCCACCGCGCCCAGCCTGAGCATCTACTCTGTAGGAGCCCTTTGGGGACAACTCCCAGAAAGCCAGTGGAGCACATTTTCTTCTCTGCATCCTCTGTGAAAGAACCTAGGACCTGTCCCAAAGCTCTCTGCTTGTGAGACCTTTCAGGGCGGCACTCTGCCTTCTGCATGTTGAGGTGGGCCACAGCGAGAAGTGTGACTCTTATGGCTCTCTCAGTGCTCCAGAGGCTCAGGGCAGGCGGGGCAGACCAGAGCAGCCAGGAGAGCGGGCAACTGTTGTGGCCAACAGGCTCCTCGGCTTGTCTGCCTGAAGGGGCCCAGTAGAGGGCCTCCTAGTTCACCGAATAGAAGAGGACTCCAGGCGGGGCACGGTGGCTCACCCCTGTAATCCCAGCTCTTTGGGAGGCTGAGGTGGGGGGATCACTTGAGGTCAGGAGTGCGAGACCAGCCTGGCTAATATGGTGAAACCCCGTCTCTACTAAAAATACAAAACTTGCTGGGCGTGGTGGCGGGCGCCTGTAATCCCAGCTACTCAGCAGGCCGAGGCACAAGAATCGCTTGAGCCTGGGAGGCGGAGGTTGCAGTGAGCTGAGATAGCGCCACTGCACTCCAGCCTGGGTGATAGCATGAGATTCAGTCTCAAAAAACAAAAGAAAACACAACAAAAAACCCAGAAAAACAAAAAAAGGACTCCAGTCTCCAAAGGAGGACGATTGGGCCTCATGGGCCCTGAGAAATTACGGCTGCCTGCACTTTGCCCGCCTGGATCTAACTATCGCTGCAGGTGCTAGTGGCACAAAGGAAGAACTCCATAGTCGATGAGGTGATGAATGGGAAGGGTCTGAATGTGGATAGTGTGGTGACATCGTCCTAGCAGCGGTACCAAGAGTAAAGGAAGGAAAGGAGACTAGTGCTTGGAAAGTGAAGCCATGGATTAGAACCTTGGTGCCGCTGCTCACTAGAGAGAGGACTTGGCAAGCCCTTCAGCTCCCTGGTTGATCGATCCTGTGTACCTCCTGTTCCCTAGGGCCTGCGTCTGCGTCTGCCATGGTGCATGGCACGGGCTTATGATCTGTTATGTAAGTACTTTATAGTTCCACACCCATTCTTCTGCTTCCCACCAGATACTGAGCATGCTGGTGTCAGGGACTATGTCTCATTCATCTTTGATTTTTCCAGTGCCCAACAAAGAGAACTTAAGGAGGTTAATGGAAGGGGTCAGACATTTCCCCAGTGGGGAAACAGCTCCTGCATCCACCATTTTTCCAATCTCCCCCCACCCTCTGCCTCCCATCTTCCTCCACCCCACTCACTGTCACTCAGCAAGTAGGGGCAGAGCGGAATTCAAGCCCAGGGACCTCTCACTCCACTTGGAAGCTTACACTCCTGGTAACCATGCTTCCATCCCAGGTTCTCTAACATGAGCAAACATTGGCACCCCCAGGAGGGCTTATTTCAATACGGGTGCCTGGGCTCCAACACTTGCCCTTCCGGTGCAGTAGGCCGGAGTCTGGGACTCAGCATTGCTAAGTTCCCAGATGATGCTGAAGCTGCTGGTCCCAGGCCCATGCTCTAGGAACCGCCGCTACCAGGCCTCCCTGATGTAGATGTGGCTGTGCTTTCCGGAAGGGCTGGGCACATGCCCCTTCCTCATGGTGGGGAGACCTGACAGGAGCAGATTAGTGACTCATCAGAATAAAATCTACATTCATATGTATATGCTGACATATACATATAAATAAGAATATACATATACATATATATACATAAGACAGTTTTTATCACTTAGAACCAGAGCTGGGCCTGCAGTGGCTCAAGCCTGTAATCCCAGCACTTTGGGAGGCCGAGACGGGTGGATCACGAAGTCAGGAGATCGAGACCATCCTGGCTAACACGGTGAAACCCCGTCTCTACTAAAAAAATACAAAAAAACTAGCCGGGTGAGGTGGTGGGCGCCTGTAGTCCCAGCTACTCGGGAGGGTGAGGCAGGAGAATGGCGTGAACCCGGGAGGCGGAACTTGCAGTGAGCTGAGATCCGGCCACTGCACTCAAGCCTGGGCGACAGAGCGAGATTCCGTCTCAAAAAAAAAAAAAAAAAAAAAAAAAGGAAAAGAAAAAGAAACCAATA